>NW_009235773.1:0-1314 GCF_000690835.1 Fulmarus glacialis
GGCTTTGGGCATCTTGGCGGCGCCGTGCGGCACGGCTTTATCCGGGCGCTTCGTTTTCCGCCTGTTTGAGCCGAGGGTCTTCTCCCTCTCCGGGCTGTGGGATGAACGCGCTTCGAGCTCCTCGCAGCTCTCCGCCGCCGCTCCTTCCTCCGCTGCTTTTTCACTCACCAGCCCCTGGGCTGCTGGGGAGATGGGAAAAGGAGAAAAAGGGGAGAACGTGGCCTCGACCGGAGCAGGGGGTGGCATTTAAATCGATGGAGTGGGAATGGGACTCCCATAAAAAAAACAGTCTCCCAGAGAGAAGGAAGAGAGACGCGATGGGAGACCCGATCCCAGTTTGAACTGGGAATGTGGAAATGCTGAGCGCATCCCGTTGCCCGTATTTCCAATTAAAAAAAAAAAATGCAGAGAGATCAATAACATTTTCCTGCAGAAAATTCGAGGAGAGGGCTGGGATTTGGGGAAATCCCCCTCAAAACCTGGATCCCCCTGGATTCTTCCTCCCCTTTTCCCATCCTGCTCGCAACCCTTTTGCTTCCCTGCCAAAGACAGGAAAAAAAAAAAGAGCAAGGAAAAAAGGGAGGTGGGGGGAGATGTTCAAGAAGGATTTTTTGTGTTTGCTTACCAAGGGACATCAGCGTTTCGTAGCTCTCCTGCATCACGTCCCGGTACAGAGCCTTCTGCCGCGGGTCCAGCATCACCCACGGCTCCATGGTGGGGAGAGGCACAGGCAGCCGGGAGAACGAGGGTTTCTCCCTCCGTTCCTCGCTCAGGGCTCCTCAAAATCCCCTGTGGGGAAGAGAAATCCTTTGAAATGAAGGAAATCCCCCGCGTAGTGCTTCTTGCTTGGGTTTTGATGCTTTTTCCGGGGGTGCCTTGAGAAATGTTGGGGTTTTTTCTCCCCGGGTTGCAGCCCACGGACAGTCCCTCCGTCCAGGACTAAGCCCGAGCCTCCACGGAGCAGCTTAGGGATGGGGGACAGGAGGGTCCCGGTTTCCCCAGAAAGACCACATCCCACAGCAATCTCTGCCCTCCTCCCTCCAGCATCCCAGTTCCCCCAGTCCTCATCTCACTGGGAATCAGCCTTCCCAGGGTGATGGGGCATTGGGGGACATGTCCCAGGAGCTGGGCTCTGTGCCCCATCCCTTGGGAGCCCTGGATGCGCGCAGGGACCGGGGCTCCCTCTCCATCCTTCTTGCTCTCCCCAAAGGAGCCGCTGCTCCTGGGAACATCCCCAAGGGCCGGATCCTGCAAACTCCAGCCCTGACACGGCTCAGGACCCTGCGCCGGGTTTCTCCCCCTTACCTGGCGTTC
>NW_009235773.1:1349-5477 GCF_000690835.1 Fulmarus glacialis
GCCTGGAGCTCTCAGGGCTTTCCCTGGGAGAAGCGTCACCCCCCCTTTCCCAGGCTGAGGCTGCAAGGAGGGAATGGGATGCACGGACCCCCCCCTTGTACCCCAAGGACCGCCGAGCCTCCCGACAGCAGGGCACAATGGAGGCGACACCGGGCATGGCTTTGCTCCGGAAGCCCAAGCCGGTATCCGGGAGAGAGGAGACGCCAAGAACAGGCTCCTCGGCAGCAGCGTTTACCCAGAGCCCTCTAGAGGTAACCCAACCCCGGCTTCCCCCCCCCATCCCGACCCTCTCCGCCGAGGGGGGCACATGGGACCCCGCTACGGTCCTGCCCGCATTGCCCCCCCCTTGCTCTTCCCTTTTACCCAGCGGTTTTGGAGAGCCCCAACCTTGCTAGAAACTCTGCCAGGGAGATGGCGACGGCAGCAGCGGGGTCATTTGAGTGTTGCAACGGTGGGGAAGAGTGGGAAGGTGATGGGGGTCTCTCTGGGGCATCCCCCGGGTGGGAGAGGAGGACACCAGGCTTGTTGCCCGATCAGCATCGGGGATGGGAGCTGTGCAAGCAAGAAATGAGGTTTTCTACCTGGAAAAGTGGCCCAAACCGTGTTTTCATCACCTGGATGGTGAAAACAGGTTGTTTTCCCCCCCAAAGCTCCAGGCTCGGGCGTCATGCGCTTGCGGGTGGGAAGGAGGGGAATTTCCACTTACCAAGTTACCCCTCCTTATTGCTGGAGGAGGAGATCATGAAAGCCAAGGAAAACACAACTCTGCGAACAAGAAGATAAAGAAATGCCGCAGGGCAATGAGCGAGGAGCCTGGATTTCTGCCTCCGAGAAAGCCCAGGAGATTTGAAACCACGCGGACGCTTTTCTCTAGGGTGAGCGCAGGGGGTTTGGTGGCGGTTTAATCCCTCCCTGGCTGGGAAAAGCCGTGAGGGGAGGGGAAGCAATAATTTTCTTTTCATTTGCTTTGGAAAGAGCGCAAGGATGGGGAATTATCCCTAAATCCTGCCCTCCCTAATGCACAGGCGTTTAACCCCTGCCTCCCCGCCGAAGGAGGGAGCGGAGCTGATTTCTGCAGCCTCCTTGATCCTTTCTCCCTGCTCCATCACTCCTTGGCTGGTGGCAGTGGACGGATGTCCCCAGGGGAGACCGGGGGACCAAGCCCCGGTGCTGGGGGACACCGGTTGGCTCTGGGAATGTTGCAGCTCGGCTGCGTATGGCAGGACACAGGAAGGGGCTGGATCAGCTGGATCCTGCAGGTGGAGGGGAGAAGAAGGCTCTCCAGGGATCCTGGATGTGCTCCGAGCAAGGGCTGTGGCAGCCCTGCCTGTGTCCCCAGGCCCATCAAGGCACGCAACAGCCCTCCGCCCCGGGGCTCTGTCCGCACCAAATCCTGAGCCAGAGATTCCAGGTGATGGGCACGAGGGAAAGACCCACACGGGCTGCCCTGTACTGGGACCAGTGCAAGGAGCAGAGAGAGGGAGCACCAGTCCCTGCCCTTGCCCCATCCCCGTGCATGGGGTTGCACCTCAAGAGGGCATGGGGAGACCAGAGCTGCTCCCGGGACCCGGCTCTTCCCTGGTGATCCGAGCAGCAGATCTGCTCCCAAGAAGGTGGAAAAGGTCCAACGAGGTTAAGCTCTGCTGGGCAAGGGCTGGCTGAGCCCTTTCTTGTGCCCCGAGGGGAAGAACCTCGCAGGAACAAAGGAGGCTGCTTCTTCCCTTGCACAGATGCCCATGCAAAGGGCACTGCCTGGGTTTGTCCAGGGGTTTTTTCCCAGCTTTTCCCCCTGGGGAACAGCTCAGCACCTCCTTCTCCCTCCATAGGCTCCAGCAGAGCACCCCCATCGCTGCCGAGAGGGACGGAGAAGGACATGGCCACAGCAGAACCGGCACAGGTGAGGGAGAGTCTCTCCTTCGGGGTGGGCAAGTGCATTTCAGCTGACCTGCAACATCGGTGCCAGGTATCTTCTGCCCAGTCTGGTGGGGCTCTGTGACCGTAGCTGTGGGTTATCACCTTCCTGCAACTCCATTTGGACCAAGAGGTCCCCATATACCGGCGGTGGGTGGTCAGGGTGCAGGTGAGGTGGTGAGGAGCAGAGGATGGAGCCTGTGGTGGGCATGCTTCAAGGCTGAGCCTGGATGCAGGCTGCCGTAAGGGTTTCTCTGAGCTCCCCTGTGTCAGAAACACAGGGAAGGTGGAAAGTCACAGTAGGGCATGGGGTTTTGTGTCTCCAAGTGGCAGGAAAAGGCACAGAGGACGGGGTGGAGAGGTTGAGCTCAGCCTGGTTGAGCTCCTTCAGCTCCATCATCCCCACCGGGCATTGCTGGGGGTTTAACAACCCTCAGTGTTTTCCAGTTTCTTTTTTTCCTTCCCCGTAAGTTTACCCAGCTGCTTTCTGAACCCATGTGGCCCTTTAGCATCCGTGATGTCTTGCAGCAAGGCTCTCCACAGCTTAACTACACCCCATGGGGAATGGTACCTCTGATCCTCGCCAGCATCCTTTCTGGCTCTCCTGCAGCTCTGCTGAACATAGCCTTGGTTCCTCTCCCTGCTGCCTCGAGCTGACCCACGGTGGCAGGCGCTGAGCTGGGACATCCTTGTTGTTTCAGTATCCAGTGACCTTCAAGGAGGTGGCTCAGTACTTCACCGATCCCAGCCAGCGGGCCCAGTACCGAGAAGCCATGCAGGAGAGTCCTGGAAATGACTCCTCTCTGGGTAAGGACGCACCTTCACTCCTTCCTGGGCTAAGTCTTGGGGTTGGGTGGGCACAGATGCTCCTCTAGACTTTGGAGGTTTCCCCATTGCTTCTGGCAATTGTGCTTTCCCCTCGGGACACATATTGGGGACCCATAGCACCTTCCATCCCCACCTTCTTCAGAAGAGCACATGCTCTACCACATCAGACCAATGGTCCATCTGGCTCCATGTTCTCTCCAGACATGGTGGAAGGAGATGCTATGTAAGAGAACAAGGAGAGACCTTTCTCAGCTGTGCCCAGCCCTTGCATCGTCCTCTCTCCAGCAGAGCCCCCAAATCTTCTCATAGTAGCTCCTCAAATGCACCCAGACCTCTGCTCTGTCTCAGGAACCAGCTCTGCCGACCCTCAACCTGACAGGATCTCCTCTGGGCTGGAGGAAAAGACATGGACCCCAGCTCCCCAGGACTCAGATGCAAAGCCCTTCTCTAACAACTCTTCCACAAGTGAGGAACGGGCTTAAATAACCTAGAGGGCATCTGGGAGAAAAGCAAAACACCTGGGACTTCTACCCAGGCCTTAAGACACCCACCATCAGCTTGGTATCTTCTAGGAGAGGGGTCCCAGAATCTCCTGGTCCCTTGGGAGATGTTGCCTGCAGATGCACATGGGAGGGGAACTCTCAGCCCATGGGAAGCAAAGGCAGAAGCTCTCCTTTTGGGTTTCGGAGGGTTTTAAGAGCTGGGGTTTGAAGCTGAACTTCAGTCCAAGCTTCTCCAGCTGGCCAATGGTCAGTGTTTGGGCCTGGGCTGAAGGTGGAGCTCACACGAGCTTTCTTCATTCTTGGCTTTCCCCCACCCTGCTTCTTTGGTGGGTTCCTTTTCCATCCCAGACAGGGACTGACTCTTCATGATCTCTTTCTCTTTCCTCTGCAGGGGATGGGGTGGTGAGTGGGATGAGGGACAGCACGGCACAGACAGACCCAGACATCAAGACCTGCCTGGAGGACATCTCCCAGCACCATGAGCCAGCCAACATCCACCAGAGCTCCCGAGAGAAAGGCCAAGAGGAGGTCCAGGGTGGTCCTGGGAGGGAAACTCCAGGGACACGTAGGGAATTGCTGTTCCCCCATAGCCTTCACTCCAGGGATAGACCCATCCCTCATCCCACCAGTGAGAAGACCTTCCAGAGACGGGGGTCCCAGCACCCCTGCTCTGTCTGTGGGAAAAGCTTCGGGGTCTTCTCCAACTTGCTCCGTCACCAGTGGAGCCACGGTGGGGACAAGGCCTACAAATGCCCCGAATGTGGGAAGGGTTTTGGGCACAGCTCGGCGCTGGTGACACACCGTCGCATCCATACGGGCGAGAAACCCTACCAGTGCGCCGACTGCGGCAAGAGCTTCAACGTGGTGTCCAACCTGGTGCGCCACC
>NW_009235773.1:5965-6253 GCF_000690835.1 Fulmarus glacialis
ACCAGCGCAGCCACACCGGGGAGACCCCCTACCTCTGCGGTGTCTGCGGCAAGAGCTTCGCGGTGGTCTCCAACCTGGCGCGGCACCGGCGCGTGCACACCGGGGAGAAGCCGTTTCGGTGCGGGGAGTGCGGGCGGCAGTACAGCCAACGGGCTCATCTCACCACCCACCAGCGGGTCCACACCGGAGAACGACCCTACGTCTGCGGGGATTGCGGGAAGGGCTTCAACGTCAACTCGTCCCTCACCAAGCACCGGCGGGGGCGCACCGGGGCGAAGGCACACCCAC
>NW_009235773.1:6276-9602 GCF_000690835.1 Fulmarus glacialis
TCCACCGTCATCACGCCCCGGCGGCTCCACCACGGCCACGGGGTGCACCAGCTCCGCGCGTGAGTGGCCCCAGGTCCCACACTGGTGAAGCCCAGTGATGCCAGCCCAGCCAGGAGGTCTTCTCCAGAGACTGGAAGTCAACCAGGACTCTGGTTATCTTGGCAGATGTGGCAGAGGGAAGAAAGATCTTTGTATCCGGGGGTATGAAGGGAAGGATAGGGACCAAGCGTGACCATCATCATCAGAAAACACCAGCTGGGGTGAGGTTCCTCCTGCTCTGCTGGAGGAGAGAAAAAACACCCCTCATTCTTCCCAGCCAAATTAGGACAGGGTATCTCCTGTTCCCACCTCGCCCAAACACAACAACAAAAAGGACCTTTGTTTTTCCTCGCTGCTCCAAACCCTCCCCACGCCAAGACATTTGATACAAGGCGCCCAAGGGCTGTTTCATCTCCCATCTGGCATTCCCCTCTCTTCTGGTGATCTGCTAGTAGTGGTAACAGCTTCAGGAATAAAAGGTGGTGTGATAAATACCGGTTGTGATCTGTGTGTGTGCACCCACGGGAAGTCCAGGCACACAAGTCCCACCACCCCCTTTCTACCTCCAGGCTGGGGCAGGAGGAAGCCCCTGAGCCTCAGGGTCCCCAAAGGGGCTCCAGCAGCCAGCGAGGAGGAAGCCCAGGGGCCAGAGGCCACCGGGGTTGGTCTCCTCCTACCATTCCACATCCCTTTGGATCCCATGGGGGGGAATCCTGAGCTGGGAGCGTAAAAACCCCAACACGGGGGTCACTGATCCTTCTGCAGATGGGCCCAAAGCGTTGGCCTCGTTGGCCAAACTCATCTACTCCGGGTGTCCCAGAGCTGCGCAGAGCTCTGGCCACAGCAAGGTAAGCTGCCATTTCACTGCCCCGCTGAGCTGCAGGCTGTCCTTGCAGGCTCACCTACTCCTGTTTTAACGTTGGGGTTTTTTTTGCGTTTGAGCTGTAAGGTCATTGGGCTTTGTCTGGAGAACATGGCTAGGCAGCTCCAGACATCACTGGGTTTTGGTATGGTACCCACCCATCTCCTTGAACCTTGGCAAAGTAACACACCAAACCCATAAGTGCAGACCTTATAAATAAAGAGAATCGGTGGCAGAAAACATCATTTCTTTCTCCTACTCAGTACCAAGCCAAAGTGAGCGTAACTTCAGGTATGGCTCCGAGGCCATCGCCCTGTTTCCAACCATGGCAAACCTCCCCAGTGGATCTCCAACCTCCCCAGTCACTTGGTGTGGTCTGAGATGAGGATGGCATCTCCTGATGGGGAGCAGTCTTTCCCTGCAGGAAAGGTCTCAGCTCCCAGCTGCATGGAAAGGGTCTTCAAAGAGGTCAAGATGGACTTTGGTGGTCTCCCACCAGCGTCACGGGGGGGCTGATTAATGTAGTCTGATGTGGGCAGGATGCTGAAGATGCTCCCATTAGGAGCTGCCCTCCAAATTACCTCCTGCATGGGCCTGTGGGTGTGGGGGTACTGGTGGGACACCGGGTTTGGTGGTCGTCTTTACAGGAATGGTTTTGAATCAGGCGGGTGAGAAAGACTCTGACTTTATTCTTCTTTCTCCTCTTTTCTTCTCCTCCCAGGCACGCAATGAGGGAGACAAGGAAAGATATCCATGGCGAGAAGACAGGCCCTTGTTATTCAGTTCATGCAAGATCTGGTGGGGACGAAGGAGGCAAAACACACTCCGTGTTCACCTTTCATAACCTTGTCCACAGCAGCCTGCAACTCCAAGGTACCGATGAAGGACCCGCGGCGCTGCCTCCTCCGGCGGTCCGCCTCGGTGACCAACCCCTTGCAAAGGACGCTCATGGAGATGTTCATCAGCCTCTTTGCCTTCACCGACATGCGCCTGGTCGGTGGTGGCAGCTGGCTCAGCAGCCCGGAGATGTACCTGTTGCAGGATCCCTTCTTGAACCAGCTGCTTAATCCCGTCGGAGCTCGTTTCCATCGCCCAACCTGAGGTGGAGACCTTCCCCACTTAAGCAGAGGCTTCATCCACTGGATTTTCTGTTTCCTCCTCCTTCTCCTCCTCCTCGAGGTTTTTCCTTGTCTCTTGGTGGCTGCAGCCATGGGGTCTCCTTCAGACTCAGTGCTCCTCCCTGCAAAGGTGTCCCACCAGACCCACGGCTCTCATAGATGGACATATTCAAATGAGGGATTGACATTGCAGCCCAGGATTGGCCAGTTGCGGCAAAGCCCTTGTGAGGCAGGGCTTCCTCATCCAGAATTTGCATAAGGGTTTTTTTGCCTGAAAAGCATGGAATTAGACCAAAAGAACACACCCTCTTTTTGACTTGACTTAACCGTTGGGTTGACGGTTGGACTTGATGATCTTAGAGGTCTTTTCCAACCTTAATGATCCTATGAAAATCCCAAAAAGTTTTCTCCAAAACCACCTTTCCTTCTGCATTTCCTTGCGGAGAAAGTCAGAAACAACTCGATTTCGATTCTTCCTGGGTTAATTATTGCACTCGCTTAACGAAGGCAGACGGTCAGCACGCAGAGGGAAGGTTTTCAGAAAGATCTGGAGCTAAACCTGGAAATGTCAGGCTTTGCCTTTCCAGGCCAACTGGAGAAATGTCGGAAAAAAGCTTTCGGTGGCCCCTGCTGAGCTTTGCAGAGTGACGGGGGAGACTTCCGAGAGTGCAAACAATAAGGAGAAAAGCGATCAATTCGGTTATGGAATAAAAATAGGAAGTAAAACTCAGTTGGTGTTAAATTAAATGAAATCAGGGATTTTTCCAGCACCAGGGGCACGTGAGCGTGCCTCTTCTTTTTTCCATCTTTCTCCTCATTTTTCTTTTCAGAGGTGGTGACCAAATCACAGCCAGGCCCACGGTGTGTTTCAGTGTAAATCGGGCTGGTCTGGCTTTTCTGAAAAAGCAAATCCTTGTGTTATCCTGAGTGGGCAACGGCGACCGCGTGGACCGGGGACGGAGGAACGGAAGCAGAGGAGCAGAAAAGAGCCAGAAAAATAAACTCGCCGCAAATTCGGAGGGTTATGAAAGAGGCAGGAAAGATCAAGATGTGGAAGGATTAGTTGTTGAGGATGAGGAAGGCGAGGAAGGTTTTTGACAGTGTCAGGATGGCCGAGTGGTCTAAGGCGCCAGACTCAAGGCTTTGCTTTCCCTGTCCGGGGTTTTCTGGTCTCCGAATGGAGGCGTGGGTTCAAATCCCACTTCTGACACACCTTTTCCTTCTAAAAACCGAAATTTTTATAATTTTTTAAAAATAATTCCCCCACCTGAGTTAGGGAAAACGCCGATTCTCCTTTATTCCCCCGC
>NW_009235774.1:0-1603 GCF_000690835.1 Fulmarus glacialis
GGGACAGGAGGGTGCAGAGGGACCCGGTGGTGGCACCGTCACCCAGGCAGTGCCGGGACCACGGAGGGGGGGGACAGATGAGACATTACCGGACACAGGGACAAGGGTAGGACAGCAAGCGGGAGGCGGGGGGACGATGTCGCAAAACCTCCTTACGTTTGGGTGGGAGCCCTCGGCGATGGTGGAGAGGGAGAAGTTGTCGTTGTGCAGCTCGGACGGGGTGCGGTATCTGCCGGGGGGAGAGGAGAGCACGGCGGTGAGACCGGGGACGCCGCCGAGCACCCCCCGCGCCCCTGGCCGTGTTTTGGGGTGAACCTCGTGTTGGGGGGGTGATAAATGCTCCCGGCGCTGGAGGTCTGGGGGCTAAATGTCCCTAGGAATGAGGTTTGGGGCTAAATACCCCCAGATCTGGGGTTTTGGGGGGCTAAATGCCCCCAGATCTAGGGTTTGGGGCTAAATGTCCCCAGCTCAGGGAGTTTAGGGACTAAATATCCTCAGATCTGGAGGTTTGGGGGTTAAACGTCTCCAGGGATGGAAGTTTGGAGCTAAATACCCCCACATCTAGGGGCTTGGGGGCTAAATGCTCCCATATCTGGGGGGTTGGGGTTAAATGCCCCCAGCTATGGGGATTTGGGGGCTCAATGTCGCCAGGGATGGAGGTTTGGGGGCTAAATGCCCCCAGCTCTGGGAGTTTGGGGCTAAATGTCCCCAGGGATGGAGGTTTGGAGCTAAATGCTCCAGATCTGGGGGTTTGTGGGGGATAAATGCCCCCCCCCATTTGGGGATTTCGGGGCTAAATAACCCCAGCTCTGGGGGTTTGGGGCTAGCTATGCCCAGCTCTGAGGATTTGGGGGGCTAAATGTCCCCAGTTCTGGGGATTTGGGGCTACATGCCCCCAGATCTGGGGGTTTGGGGTAAATTCCCCCAGCTCTAGGGGTTTGGGGGCTAAATGTCCCCAGGGATGGAGATTTGGGGACTAAATGACCCCAGCTCTGGCATTTTGTGGGGCTAAATGCCCCCAGATCTGGGGGTCTGGGGCTAAAGGCCCCCACTCCGGGAAGGCGCAGGCAGGTGCAGGCAGGGGAGCGGTGAGGGCAGCCCGGGGCAGGCAGGAGCCGCAGGGCCGGGGAGGGAGACCCATGGGCTGGCACGGAGCTTCGCTGCTAATTACACTTGGCACTTCCAAACGCTAATTAAGAGCTCGTTAGGGACCCAGGCTGGGAGGGCTTTCTCCTCCCCGGCTCCAGGGAGGTGGGCAGCAATTGCTGGGGCAGGAGGTGACCCCAACCTTTCCCTGTCACCCCCCAGCCCTATCCCTGGGCACACAGCGGGGACCATCTCCGGTGGCCCCTGGGCAGCGTGGCGAGCCCAGCCGGTGGCCCCAGCAGATTAACTGGTGCCAGTCAGGAGCAGCTTTAAAGGATTAAACGTCCACAAGCCACATCCCTGCAGGGCACCCACCTCCGGGAGCTTTCCCACCCACCGTCACCTTGTCCCCATCGGCACCGGGGGTCTCGATGACACCACACAGGGACGGGACCACATCCAGCCCCTGTGCCACCGCCGGGAGCTGAGACCACCCAAACCGCCGTGGCTATCGAGG
>NW_009235774.1:2438-2680 GCF_000690835.1 Fulmarus glacialis
CACGAGGCTGGCCGAGCCCCCGGCCACGCACCTCACTTTGAAGTCGGTGACTATGGCCTCGCAGCGCGTGCCCTTGTGCCACGTGTAGTCCTGCGTGTTGCACCTGCGAGGGGAGGCGGTTAGGGACCCCCACCCCAAAAACGTGTCCTTGTCCCACAGAGCATCCTCGGGGGACACCGGCGTCTGTGATTACGGGGGATGAGATTAATGGGTCCCCAAGGGCCACCCTGAGAGGCGTGACC
>NW_009235775.1:0-1948 GCF_000690835.1 Fulmarus glacialis
GGGGGTCCCGGGACGAGGAAAATCCCTTTCTCTGTGGTTTGGCATTCCCTGCTATAGAATGAGGCCGGACCTTTTTTGCCCATCAGCCGGGGAAGCCATACGGCCTCTGCGCCCCACCCCGTGATGTGCTTTGCCTTCATCCCCTGCAGCCCTAAAGCATCCCCCTTTCTTCTAGCTGGAGGGTCACGGATGTAAAGCAGAAATAATTCGTTATCTAGCAAATGTGTCGCAGCCGGTTCCCCATCCCCTCGGCATGCCCTGGGGCCGCGCTCACACCCTGCCGCCTTCCCTTTGCAGACCTGGACGAGTGCTCGGAGGGCAACGGCGGCTGCCAGCAGACCTGCGTCAACATGATGGGCAGTTACGAGTGCTTCTGCCGGGAGGGCTTCTTCCTCAGCGACAACCAGCACACCTGCATCCAGCGCCCCGAAGGTTAGTGCGCGGCGTCTCCCTCCATCCCCTGCGTTTATCGGGCAGGTCTGTCCCCCATCACCCCTGGCCACCCCTGCATGGTGCTTGGCTTTGGGTGCTGGGTTTATGACCCTTCTCGGTGTTGCAAATTTAAAAGCAAATTCGTTCTGAGCACATTGGGAGAGGATGCTGCAGGGCTAACAATACCCTCACAGGCCCCTTAGTCAAGCACAATAATAAGAATGGAGGACGTTAATCCTGGATCCAGAGCGTTTTATTAAATAAAAGGTACCCGGAGATCCTCACGCCACCCTGCAAGACTCGTCTTCTCCTGCCAGGTCTTGCGCAGCACCGAGCCCTTCGTCTCGCTATCAGCTCTAAATTGCTGCCGTCTGGAGCAATCCCTTAGCCAAAATAGGAGGAAACGAGAGATTTTTGCATCTCTGCTGATTTTTATCTCCCCTGCTTGGCAAAGCCGACTGAGTGGTTTTGCTTTCCTCCTTCCCCCTTCCCAGCTGTGTTGGTCCCTCCATTTCCCTGGGGAATCTCGCCCAGCCCAGGACGGCTCAGCAGCCGCCGTGGCATCTCCCGCATCCCCATCCCCTGTGTGTCCGGGAGGGATGAGCTGGCTGCTCCTTCCCCGGGGTGACGCGGTGGGTGGCCCCGACTGGGGACAGGGATGCAGGTGCTGGGTTTTGAGCTGATTTCTCAGCTGAACGGCCGCAGAGCGTTGTCGGCTCGGGGATGTCTGTGTCGCTTCTGCACCCCGAGATTGATTTTGTAGCTGCTACGTGGTCCCCGAGCTGGGGCTCAGGAGCGGCTGCTGAGGACGAGGGGTGGGAGGGCTGCAGCTGGTTCCCGGGCTGTGAGCCTGGAAAAAGCAGAGAGCTGAGGACAAGTTGGGGTCCCGTGTTAAAGCCTGTTCTGATTTTTGGCTCCTTGGGCACTGCCAAGGCAGAAGCATTGAGTATTAGAGAGCTAAACCTCAATGTTACGGCTGCTTCCTTCCTTCTGGGGTCCTTGCCAGCTCCTCGTCTCTCTTCTTCTACCCTGGCAGGAGGCTTTCTCCTTTTCCTCTGCTCTTTCTCTGTTTCTCAATCTCCCTCTTGCTTTCTTCTCTCCCTCCTGATGCAGAGGGGACGAAATGGGGGTCAGGAGGCCTGGGGGGATGGATGGCTGGACCCCTCTCCCTTGCACTGGCCAGTCCCTCCCAGTAAGGAGAGGCCAAGGGTTGGGGCTCACTGGGTGCCTTTAGACCCCATCACGCTCAGCCCGATGATGACAGCAGAGCCACCGAAAGCAAAAGGGGCGAGCAGGATCCTGGCACGGTGCCGGTGCAAGAGCAGATGACGATGTTGCAGGGAGAGGAAGGATTAAAGGGGGTGCACCCCTTCCCGGGCGGTGGCTGTAGGCACCGAGGGATTGCTGTGTCCCAGCATCGTGCAGCGGAGGAGGATACCGTGCCCGGGTGGAATCGCCTGGGGAATCTTAGGAAAACAGCGTGCGGCCGTCCTGGCCTGGAGGGGAGCCAGGGCAC
>NW_009235775.1:2501-2705 GCF_000690835.1 Fulmarus glacialis
CCCCCAGGCTCCAGCCTGTGGTTTTTAACTCTTCCCGTGCATGCTTGGTGCATCTCAGCATCCTCCTTCGAGGTGTCCTGACCCCATAAGGACCTTCCCTCACCCTCCTGCCCCAGGCTCTTGGCAGCCCAGGGGCTTGCAGCTCTGCCTGGTCCCCCATCCTGACACCGGCATCGTTCACCCTGTGGTGGGCTCGGCACCGGG
>NW_009235775.1:2899-4667 GCF_000690835.1 Fulmarus glacialis
TCCGTGAACAGTTCGGCGAGGGCGAAACGGCAGCTCCGATAATGGGAACCAGCAGCTCCCCAGACCCTCATTCCCCAGGAGCTGCCAGCGTACGAATCCTCCCGGAGCTGTCTGTGCGTCCTGTAGCTTAACGGGCACAGCCCCAGGGCTCATCCCGGCGGAGCAGCTCCAGGGCTGCCCCCAAAAAAAGCGGAGCGGCCCCAGGGCTGCCCCCCCACCTCCGGCAGCCGGCTCTGCCCTTCCGAACCCCTTCCTTGCTCTGCTAAACAATGCCAGGACTGCCTGCCCGGGGCTCTGTAATCACAACCACGCTCACCCCGTCTTCTTCATCTTCCAAAAAGAAGCTGCATCGCTCCGTCCCGTGGGTGCCAGGCAGGGCTGGTGGGTAGCGGCAGCTTCTGCGCCCGCTGCTTGCCCCGAGGCGTGGGAGCGGGGTCTCACCCAAGGCGGTGGGAGAGAATCAAAGGTTCAAGGCTCCAGGGTGGCTTTGGCCACCTTCCCGAGCAGCTCTGTGCCAGGAGGTGCTGCCCTTCGAGGCATTGCCCGGGGTTATCCTCGCTTGGTCCTCACCTGCAAGGTTTTCCCCTCGTTGCCCCCATCTCCCCATCCCTCTCCCCCCCCCCAGCCATCCTTCTGCCGCCGCGGACCAGTGCCGGCAAGC
Organism: Fulmarus glacialis; assembly: GCF_000690835.1. Lineage (NCBI taxonomy): Eukaryota > Metazoa > Chordata > Aves > Procellariiformes > Procellariidae > Fulmarus > Fulmarus glacialis. The sequence continues at coordinate 3,561 of NW_009235775.1, forward strand.
TTTTGGAGCTTTTCTTTGCTTCCTTCTCTCTTGTAGAAGGAATGAACTGCATGAACAAGAACCACGGCTGCGCCCACATCTGCCGGGAGACCCCCAAGGGGGGCATCGCCTGCGAGTGTCGCCCCGGCTTCGAGCTCACTAAGAACCAGCGCGACTGCAAACGTAAGGAGCACTCCAGGGATGGGGATACGGCCTCCCGGGGACCCCTAACCTTGTCCCAGTGGTACAGACCCCTCCTGGCCCTGCTGCAAAGCCCTGATCCCCCCGGTACTAGTTGATTTATCGAGCCTGAAGCCTTCTGGCTTCATTTCCCTCTGGCATGCCTGGCTCTGCCTCCGTTGCCCTTGCAGACGATGCTCCTGGCATTCCCCTCTGCCATGTCCCCACGAGACGTTGTGCCCTTACACTGAGTGGGCTGAAATGGCAGCTAAAGGGGGTCCCAGAGACGCAGCATCCCCTGTCCCTGTCCCACCGTTTTGCTTTCCCAAGGGGAGTTGAACAGGGAGAGTGCGATCGGCACGGAAGGAGCGCAGGAATCCTCTCCCCGGGGGACGCGGTGCTCTCAGCCTGTCTGATCTCCTGCCAGCATCTCGCTGGCACTGCCAGGGTTATTAAATAGATATGTATGTGTTTATACAATTATTTTTATTTTGTTTCTCATTTGCTGTCTGCAGCAAACGTGTAAAATCGCTGATGAAATGGAGTTTTAATCCTATGAGCCTATTATCCCTCCAAGCTAAATGAACAGTACGCCTTGCCCGCCGGGGAGGGCTGGCAGGGATTCCCAGGAGCACCTGAGTCATTCCAGAGCTCGGGAAAGTCCCACCCTTCCCCTGTAACACCAGCTCCAGGGTCAGGGACAACCAGCCCACTGGTCCCCTTTGCTCGGGCTCCACCGGTGGCATTTAGCAGATATGCAAAGGGAAGATGCGAGAAACCACATAACAGTTTGCATCTGCCACAATCCCGCAGGGAAAGTTGAAAGGCTTTAGAAATTATCCGGGAGGGAGGGATCTCTCCGAGGGTACGGACGAGGTTTTTCCAAGCCGGTTTTATGCTACCGCTTGGGGATGCCGGGCAGGGAGGAGAGGGGCCGGGTCCCCGGGT
>NW_009235775.1:4698-6254 GCF_000690835.1 Fulmarus glacialis
GACGGGGGGCTGCCAGCACACCTGCGACGACACCGACCAGGGGCCCAAGTGCGGCTGCCACGTCAAGTTTTTGCTGCACTCCGACGGGGTGACATGCATAGGTAGGTGCGAGTCATCGCCTGGCCGCGGGGACGTGGGTCGGGGTGCGGGATGGCTCGTCTTCCCCCCCCCTGGGCAATTTGCTCTTGGCCTGATGAAGGGGTTTTGTTTTTTTTTTTTTTTACTAAGCTTTGGGGATGCGGCGTTTCCATTTGCTGAGATTGGAGAAACTCGGTGCGTGCGTGAGGGACCGTGCGGGTGCCCGCGAGGCTCAGGGATGCGTCGCTGCTCGACCGCGGGGAGCAGAAGTGGCCACGGGGATGCGTTGAGGGGACTTTTGGGGACAGGTTGGTTGTGCAGGGGTGCGGGCCGGGGTCCCTGCCGGTTGGTTGTGCAGGGGTGCGGGCAGGGGTCCCTGCCCGCCTCCGTGCCGCTGGAGGCGAGAGGGGTGAGGGTGTCCCCACGCTAGAAATTGTCACTGTTGCTGTCACCGGCAGCATTCGGGGAGGGACACGGAGGGGACAGATTTGGCCGCGGCGATCCGTTCCGACTTGGCACCGTGGGGCCTCGGCTCAGGAACAATTGTCTTGCAAGAAAAAAACCAAAACCCCAACAACCCGACAACTCAACCACCCCCAAAATTGTCCTTTTCCTGTGTGTGTTTTCAAATTGTAAAACATCAAACAGAGATAGAAGTTTTACTGGTTTCATATGCTTGTGCTGTTTAACAGCTGATTTGATTTAAAAAAATGTTACATTCGGGGAGTGATTAAGTCCACAAATTGCTCTAGACATTTCAGTTCTTATTGCAAAATAAAAAAGAAAAAGGAATTGAAAGCAAGAGAGAGGTTTTGGCTCCCCGTGTCCCCGCTGTGCTTGAACAGAAAACCCTCTGCGCTTTCCAAAGCCGGCTCCGTCCTCGGGGCGAGCAGCGCAGGAGCCCCCCGAAGTCCCGGCTGCTCCCCGCCAGCTCGAGGGATGCTCGGGGCTGAGCCCCCAGCGAACCCCCTCCTGCCTGTCATCTACCTTAATGTCACCGCTGTCACCCATCCCGCTTCCAGGATTAATCCCAGTCCCTCCCGGCTGCTGGCAGACGCTCGCAGCCCCTTGTCCCTGTCATCCTCCTGTTTGCTCCTGCGGCCGTTGCATCCCGTCCCACCCGCCGAGGACCCTCCCGTGGGGTTATTGCTGTGCCCGGGGTGGGGAGCGCTCCTCCGACGGGGACTTTGGGACCCCGGGGTAGTCGGCTCGTGCTTTCCTCCTGGACGGAGGTCCCTGCGCCTGTGTTGTCTGTGTCGGTGCGAGGAGTCGGGGAGGTTTGGCACCAAAATGATGCTTCTGGGGTGCAGGGGGTGGGAACGCAGCTCTGCAAAGCATCTTGTGATTTTGGGGGATGCTCGAGAGGGGTCCGGTTGCTGGAGGGTCTCAGCACTTGGATCCTGGGTACCACAGGCGTGAGGGTGGGATTTGGGGGGTTCCAAAATCGCTTGTCCTCATGGCCTCGGCCAAAATCTCGC
>NW_009235776.1:0-528 GCF_000690835.1 Fulmarus glacialis
CGAAATTACCAGCCCAAACGACCTACAATCCCAAACGAAGCCCATTTCTGTGCGTTATCATCCGAGCCCCAAACACACGCCAGGGTAAGCGTTCAGGAAAGACTGACAGATAAACCCCCGCCATCACAAAGGTGCATTTTGCCCAGGTCCAGTGACAGGCGCCACACACATGTGTATTTGCACACACATGTTTCAGCAAATGGGGACCAGTACGTGCTCCAGCACTAAGCAGCGCTCTCCCGTGCCCGCGCTCGCTTTAGCGGCACAAATGGCGGGAGAAGGCACGTCTGTCTGGGGGAAGGAAGGTGCTGGACCAGCCCTCGCTCCTCGCCAGATGTTCAGCTCTTTTCTGGCGGACACGGCGCTCCGGTAACCAATACAGGGTCGCTGATGGAGAATTGCCGGGTCAGTGCCCCGCTCGTCTCTTTGTCCCCACGGCTACCTGCGATTTATTTTATTCCCCTTGTAAAGAAAATGAAGGTCGCGGTAACGAACGAGCGCTTTCTTTGTTAGCCGCTTTTTTCAAGT
>NW_009235776.1:566-923 GCF_000690835.1 Fulmarus glacialis
GCGTGTAAACGCAACGGATCAATGATTTCAATGCAAAACAGGCATTTCGCTTTTTTTAAGAGGAAAAAGAAAACAATTATAAAGCAGAAGAGATTCTCTAGACAATGCCTGGAAGTGAAGTAACAGGTTAACACAATGTCTAAGGCGCTGGCTGTCTCAAAATACCCGTTATCCCTCTATAGATACGACAGCGACCAAAACCGATTTTAGGGGAGGGGGGAAGAAAAAAAAGCTCCAGATCCTGAAAGACGTTCCCAAAGGTTTGAAAAAATAGGATGCTGTGTAGAGGAGACTTACCGAGGGGGCGAGCGGACCAGTCTTACTGCCGGAGTACAGGCAGGCAGGGCGACTCCAGCC
>NW_009235777.1:0-25076 GCF_000690835.1 Fulmarus glacialis
GCCGCGCGCCGCTCCGCGCCCCCTAGCGCCCCCTGGCGCCTCCCCAGCCGCTAACCTAGACTCTTCTTCTCCAGCAACAAACCCCTGATGATCATCCACCACTTGGAAGACTGCCCGCACAGCCAAGGTAATCCCTTTGCGCTGGGAAAAAAAAAAAAAAAATCATCTGGTTCTCGGTTTCTGCATAAATGCTGCTTAAAAAAAAAAACCAAACAACAAAACAAAAAACCCAAACCAGCTACCATTCTGCTTGCTGAGTAAGCCTTATTGAAACGCTAACTTGCACAAGCACGCAGAGCGTTCTTCAAGTCGCTGTTCCACGTAGGTATTTTCCACTGTGCAGAAATAAAATAAAAACGGTAATTCAGTATTACATGGTACAGAATGGATACAGAAACGAGCACAGGTCAGCAGGTTTTGACCTGTGGCAAATCTGGTTTTGGTTCGCGTCAAAATCAGCCAAAACTGATAGCAAGACCAGGAGTAGTGGAAAACAGTAATTTATCGGAAAGGACACGTTCAGCTTTCAGCATCACTGATGTTTGAGACCGAATCAGCCAGTGGCTCAATCAAACTAGGCTGAAACTGAGCTTTTGTGGGATTTCTGGTAACTGGGACTGCTCTTTTCCCAGTGTTTCTGAATTTACCCAAGGGCCCTTCCTCCTGCAAGCCGATCCACATGGCAAGACCTTTGCGTCCATCCATAGCTCCAGTAACTCCAGAAGAATCTTTGTCCAACCATTAAAATCCTCTCAAACATCTCAGGCTGAAGTCCTACACCTCCGTACTGTGCCTTAAGGACTGGAGCCAGAAACTGCAATAGCAGACTAGGAGGTTTAAAGGGTCAAATGCTCAAGCAGACAAATGTGAGAGCTGCCCTATCTGAAGGAAGGAGGGACATTTTTCAGCATTACACTTACTCTTTACTACAGAATATAAATGAGTTGATCATCCTCCAGAGGAACGAACTTAAAATCTTCATTTGCTGCAGTTGTAAACTGGGAATTCTCAATTTGATTCTACTTTCATTCCCATTTATTTCCACTCTAGCACTCAAGAAGGTCTTTGCTGAACATAAAGATATACAGAAATTGGCTGAAAAATTCATTCTCCTGAACCTTGTGGTAAGTTTCCCAATTACACTTCATTAAGTGAAAGCAATAAAGTTCTATTTTTAATTAAGGCTTCTCTAGCTATAATTAGTCAGTTTAATAGCTAGGGTTGGCTAGGAAAATGGCCAGTGCTGAAGCATAATAGATTTAGTAATAAGCGTCTTTCATCTGTAGCTATCATAACCTCAAAATACGAGGGAATTTAAAGTTTAATAATAACATTAACTGTTGTTATCGATTTGCAACCCCAGCTGTTAAAAGACTGCATCCTAGACAGTGAATTTCTTAAACTGCAAAACATATTATTTAAGCTCTATTTCATAACTCAAAGTACAATGAAGAAAAAATATATTTATGTAACATGCCCTCCTTGACTGGGAACCTTATCTGTTTTCTTTAAGTATGAAACCACAGACAAGAATCTTTCACCTGATGGCCAGTACGTCCCTCGGATTTTGTTCATAGGTGAGTACCTCAAGCATCAAAGCTGATCTCAGATCAGAGCCGCTGCTGCACCATGAATCTCAGATCCTCGGGCTTACTAACAGGAATTTATTCCATGTGAAATATAAAATTTCTAGTTGGTTTTGTTGGATGCAATTTCAAAGCAACCCCAGCCGTGTCATTAGCTTCACGGGTCCAGCATTCCTCCCTCATGGATTCCACGAATGATGTAATTCCTTCCATCGTGTCATCGAAATGACATGATGCCACACTCACTGGAATGGGTAGGCAGTGGCGCAGCCTTGCTCATCCTCCTATCTCTAGAAATACTGTAACGCTGACAGGTTTCTCTTTGTAACACAATCTCGGACATGGCAGGAACAGCAGTGACCCCGCATGCTTCGGGGCCAATTTTCAAAGCTCAGTGCTCGGTTCTGTGCTCCACTAACCTGCACAAACCCCTTCGAAAACATTTGTGTTTTGGAGACGTATTAGTGGCCATGCATGCATCCAGGTCTTCCCTCTCCCAGAAGAGATATGTAACCTCACATATTGTACACACGCATCATTAACACCTACCTTGATAAATCTAGGTCATGATGACCATTTTCAACAGACCAAAGCAACCGCCACATTATCTCTTCCTTTGTTATTTCTTTTTTAATAACATTTGTGGCCTGAAAGCAGCCTCAGCTCATAGAGTTAATTCGGGTACTACGCAGTGGCACAAGGCGCAAGGCTGATCAACATTGATCAGAATTAAACCCATCCCCTTCTTAATAAGCCTGCAAACACAACTCTTAAAATTGAAATGTCAGTGAGTGTGTAGAACGATCTCTTGGTTGTTAGTGGAAGCAGATGTGTCTTGCAGAAACATTCAGGAAGCAAGCAGAAGTGCAGAAAGGTTTATTTCCTTCTGCTTGAAGGTTAATCCTGTCCTCTACAAGTTCTTTCACCCTTTTTTTCCAGATCCTTCCCTGACTGTGAGAGCAGATATTACTGGAAGATACTCAAACCGTCTCTATGCATACGAGCCCTCTGACATTTCATTGTGTAAGTAGTGTATTCTGAAATATTCTGAAAGTCACATTTTTCACGCAACGAGGAATAACACCAGGCATTACAGACTCTCGCAATCAGTACTTGCTGAAAGACAGCTAACTAGGATTAAAACTAAACAGGATGCTAGACTTAAACCCAGTGAGGTGAAGAGAATGATGGCAGAGCCCTGGAGCCTTAAACATCCATCTGTTTTAAAAGAAAGCATACGTCAGTAGGAACTTGCGTAATTCAGCAGCGCTCACTGTAAGCGGCGGTGAGAACTCTTGCACGCAAGCCCTGCTGGGCCGGGTCAGGAAACCTCCTGGGAGCAGGGAAGAGCTGTGTGCCACAGCCCTCCCTCACCGCTGCACGGCTCCCGTCTCTGCTCGGCCAACGCCCATGTGTTTGCAGTAAGAGATGTTTGTTCTCACCAGTCAAAATTAAACAGACGCGGTTCACAAAATGCTTGGACGAGGCTGTAGAGCACAGTGCATCAGAATCCATGTAGCAATAGGCATGTGAGCAAAAGCTTTAATAATAATGACATTTTCTCTACATTATTTGTAGTCGCTGGCAGACGAAGTTGCAACCAAAATAACATGTATAAATATTTCATTTCTAGTGTATTCAAATATGCAGAAAGCGATGAAACTCCTGAAGACAGAACTGTAAGGGGAAGAAGGAAGCCCTTAAATACTATGAAGTCTGATCTCTCTCTTCTCCACTCATTTAAACTGGTGAAGAGACTATTTAGGGTGATATTTAGTGATGTATAGTGCTGGTTTATATACACAAACACTAGTTTTGCATTAGCACTTTTGTACTGGGCAGCATTTTTAAAAGCTGGAGGCTTTTAATTTAAGGCATACAGAAGAATACTGTATGATCCAACTGTAAAAATGATTTTTTTAAAAATAAATCCATTTCAAGTGTTTACATACAAAACATTGCTGTGTTTGTATTTTTTCCTTATTATCATCTACCATTATTAGAAAGAGTAAAATCACTGTGTTACATGAGACCACAGATTGCAATTTTACATCTAAACACTTTGGAAGGAAAAGGGCTGTTGTGGGTTAACCCCAGCCAGCAGCTCAGCCCCACGCAGCCGCTCGCTCACTCCTCTCCAGAGGGATGGGGGAGAGAACTGTAAAGGTAAAAGTGAGAAAACTCGTGGGTTGAGGTAAAGACAGTTTAATAGGTAAAACAAAAGCCACGCACGCAAGCAAAGCAAAACAAGGAATTCGTTCCCTACTCCCCATCGGCAGGCGTTTAGCCATCTCCAGGAAAGCAGGGCTCCATCATGCGTAACGGTTCCTTGGGAAGACAAACGCCATCACTCCGAACGTCTCCCCTTCCTTCTTTTTCCCCCAGCTTTATATGCTGAGCATGACGTCATATGGTATGGGATATCCCTTTGGTCAGTTGGGGTCAGCTGTCCCAGCCGTGTCCCCTCCCAACTCCTTGTGCACCCCCAGCCTGCTCGCTGGTGAGGTGGAGTGAGGAGCAGAAAAGGCCTTGACTCTGCGTAAGCGTCAGCAAGAACTAAAACATCCCTGTGTTATCAATACTGTTTTGGATGCAAACCCAAAGCATGGCACCATACAAGCTACTACAAAGAAAATTAACTCTACCCAGCCAAACCCAGTAGAGGAAAGCAGCTCTTTATCTCCCGTTTCAGCAGCTAGCTAAGCTCTGTATTGCTCAGCCTGCTTTATCTCCATTTATTTCCTCATAGCACCAATTTACCTCGAGCTCTCATTATCAGCCCCTTCTTTACAGTTAGATAACAAGAAGCACCAACCTTTTACAGAAAAGTACTTGAGACTAGAGGATGGGATTGATTATATGGGGGTTTTGTTTCTTTTTTTAAACTGGCTGCATTCTGAAGTGATCTGAGGATCACCTTACCTACTTGAAGATTTTTTTTTTTTAAAAGATAAAAACTGCTTCCCTTAAAAGATTCCTGCTTACATCAGAATCCAGTAAAGCCTTGAGATGATTAATAGAAGTGATACTGTATTGAATACATGGTTGGTTTCACGATTGTGTTACAGCTTGCGATTGATTATTAACAAGCCCAAAAGGGACAAGAGAAGTCAGAACTAAAAGAAACCCTGCAGCTGAACACCATGGGAGTACACACCACCTCAAGACTTAGGCCAAAACGAGACTTTCCAACCTCAAGCATCTAAGAATTCAGCAGCAGCACCAGTGAGAAACACTTTGCCCAGGACTATACCTGCACTATCTTCTCAGGTTTTTGGCAATGTCAGCCATTATTACTACTATTACCATTACTACCACTACCAGTCATGATGATACTCACAATCGAGAAATACACCTGGGAAGGTAGGACAGGCAAGAGAAGCAAGGGTTTCAGCTCAAGGGAATCGCTCAATAAAATCAGAAGCAAGACACCTGCCTTTGGCAAGCTATGTGAACCCTACCAACCAGAAAATCTCAAGTGGTACCTGGAAATGGCCCCAAACATGCAATTGAGTATTCCTTCAGCAGTTCAGTAAGATGTTCCTTTCTATTGCAGCATCCTTTAATTGTGACGAGGAAATTCCTTGCTGCAGAAAGGTCTTTTCCTTCTCCCCCAAGCAGAAGACAGGGAAAAAAAAGGATGCAGTGGGGGCAGAAATATTCTCTAGAAGCAGCTATCAGCCACAAAAAGCAAAAAAGGTGTTTACACCACTGAGCAGAGGGACAGCACAGAGGAAGGCTGGAGCAATTGGTTACCAGAATCATCTTTATCTACTCATCCCAAAGTTCACTTTCTAGAGCTGTGTATCTGATATAAAACAAAAGCTGCTGCCCATGCCATCACATTTTAAAAAGTCTGGTTTTATAACTCTATTGAAGTAGCATCATTTTCTTAAGCAAATGTACTGATGCTATGGATAATATCCAGCAAATGGATATAAGCCATATTCTACAAGGGTCTACTAGTCTACATGCTATAGATGCAAATACACAAGCTAGATCAGCCTGCAAGTATCAAGAAATTAATTTTTGAATCTGAAATTAATTTTTTGCACTCAATGCTTTTTTTATAGTTTGCTTTTCACCTCAGCCAAATTTTCAAGAATCTTAATATGTAAATGGTCAACTTAATTCTGCTCTTTTCATCCTTTCCTCTAAATACAGATTATTTAGGTCTACAGAGGCATCAAGCTAAGCAGAGTTACCCCCCCCGCCAAAAAAAAAAAATATACACCTTTCCACTTCTTCAGAAAACCTGGGAAAATAATTTCTGATGTATATATACTTAGTAACTTGAAGTGCACAGGATAAATGGCATTTCCAGAATTCCACTACCATTCAGACAATCTTTAAATAATTAGGCCTAAAAATAGTAATACAAGCTAATAACATGCTAATACTAGCACATTCCTATTCACTTATCAGCTACAGATTTTAAGGTACATTTTTACAGCTATCAATTCAAATTATGCAAACTTTTTCTTTCTGTAATAAATAGTTATTTTCATCTGAGAGGAGTCAGATGCTGTGCAGTGGTATCAGCATGTTAGTTAAGATCTGGATTCACTTTCTTGCACAGACGCAGAAGAATTGTATTTTATAGCCAGTTATTTTTATGTGAGAAAAATGTGTAGGTGTCTTGAAAGAAGTCAAGACAGATTTCTACAGTTTCCAGAATAACCAACTTTAAGAAAGCATTTCAATGTAACTAAGGTCAAAAGACATTTAATGTAAGCATTAAGAATGCTCCAAGTTAAACTGCTTTGTTATTTTGATACTCTGCTGCTGTAAATAGCTTCCAGAAAATCTGGTTACAATTAAGTCCAATTCTCAAGCAATCAGATAAAAATTAAAATGCCTCTCTAGAAACCAAAAAAGCCACATCCTTATATGACCAAAACTATTTTCTCAAGAGGAAAGACAAAGCAATGAACAAGCAAACTTCAAAGACAAAACCCACCAGGTATTAAAAAAAATAATAAAAAAAGCTCTATTCTCCATTTCAACACATCAGAACATTTCTTGTATCCTGACATGCGAGTCAGACCTCTCCTTCAGGAGGCTATTCTCTTCCCCCTCCCCCCAAACAAAGGTAGACTCACTGTGTTTTATTGCCCCCCTTAAGAATCAGGTTCTGAAAGTGAATCCACATCTCTGCTGTGAATTTCAGGGTTTGCGGGGTTTTTATTTTTAAATCACAATATTAGAGAGACAAAGTATGATTAATATGATAGAAAAACTTCAATCAAACCATATGATCCACTGATCTGTCTTTTGACTACTAAAACAAATTCACACTAAGGGTTCTAAGACATGAGAGTTTCTAAAGTAGTAACATTTTCAGTATTTTCTCAGTGATGCACATTTACACTCTAATATCACCTACCATATTTATGAAACCAGACCCACCCAAAACTAAGCACTAAAAACAATTAGGAAAAAAGTCAGAATTGAAGCAGCAATGTGATATTATTTTAAGCTTCATAAACCCTCTCAGTAAGACTCCTCCTTTAATTTATTACAGTAATGTACAAAATACAAAGCCTGTCTAGACTAGGAAAATTAACTGTTGCTAAAGACAGCCATGAGATGATCACCGTCCTCTTGACACGTATTGAGAATGGCTGGTTAATTGCTTAAACAGGACAGCACTCGGGGAAAAAAAAAAAAGCTGCATACATTTACATTATACTTTAGTAATAATCTGAAGGCTCTTAAGGTCTTTCAGTACATGAGTGGGCTCTTACACTGAATGTACAAGTATATGCTTGAAACAGACACCAATACTTCTCGACATAGGAAGCAGTAATTCACAGACCGAACACCAGGAGATGGCGCTGACAGCAGATGTTGAGGAATCGGCTACACCTAAAGAGAAGCTGTCTTTAGCAAGTTCTTGACATCCCTCTGCATCCAGGTTCAACTCTTCCCGCTTAAAAACTTGAGACAATTCCTTCTTTAGGAGCACTGGGCACATGAAAGTCTGAAAGCGTTCTGATGAGCATGTATTTCAACTTCTTTTTACCTCCTTTGCAGGAGCAAGGAGGCATCTCCTCGGGTGATTAGATGTCTGATGTTCCAGCTGACGCATCACTTCTATTACAGGCTGGAAGAGGGACCATGCTTTCCGTCAGCTCAAACAACATTTACTACCTGGATAATGTACCATTCTAACTTTAGTTCTTTTTTTTTTTTTTTTTAAAACCAACTACTGGAACCCCCCTTTTTTTTTTTCTTTTTTTTTTACTTTTTTTTTTTTACTTTCTTTCTCTTTTACACATCATTCAATCTCTCATGAACTCAAGACTGTTAGTTGGATGACAGAGGAATATACACTGCTGAGTTATTACAACAATAATTTTACACCATCTGAAAAAAAAACCTGTACAACTTTCCAGACATCAAGTTTCTTACATTAAAGATGACAGACCACTATTGATTCTGATGTTGTGCAAATACCAAACGTCATTCACTTGTCAAAGGAAAAAAAGTTTCAAGTTAATCAGCTGCAGATTACATTCTCCCGGTTTTCTTCATTCATTGTTCTCGTAGTGAAAATATCCATTAAAAAGTAAAGAATTATCTTATTCTCAACAAAACTCTAAAGCTACCAGAAAGCCAAAACAAACAGGGAAGGGGAGGGGTGAAGGCTACAGCAGTCATTAACATACACTTATGTGCACTACAGAAAATAACATCTTTAGCTTCTATTTTTACCTTAACAGGAAAGTGGGAGACCATTATTAAGACAAAAAAGTTGACTAGAGTTCATCCTATAGCCTAATCAAATCATACAGTCCAACCATCCACCATATATTTTTATCATTTTAATAAGAAATCATGTGAATTTTTGTAATCAATGAGTACAGCAGAAAATACTTTTGGGTTTTTTTGGACACCAGAGAAGCCAGTAGTGCTATAAAACTCACTGTATAGAGTTCACCACATCAATTACCAAAGTCTTAACAGAGTTATTTAACCAGCTCAGAGCAGCCGTCTGACTGCCCAGCTACTGAATGCACCAGTCTACTTCAAGGTAGAGATTCTCAGAGGAAAAATAGTGGGAAATTAAACATGAAAACTACAAATTTCTTATGGAAATAAAGTTTTCTTTTTGGTACATGTAGAATCCCTATTATGGAGAAATACCAAACTATGGAGAATCAGTATTTTGAAGTAGAGGGTGCAGAGAGAAGATTCAGTCCTTTATAAACTTATCAAAGAAATGCACTAGGGTTTGCACGGGGATCCTTTTGGTTCCTGTATCTATACGTCAGCCAGACTCCCAGAATCTGAAAACAAAAACCAAACATATTATTAACCAGAGGATCTCTACCCCATCTTCCATCAGTTTTACAAAATTTGTTTTAAACATAAAATCCTGACAATGAATTTCCGGTAAACAAGGTTTAGGATATTTTATTATTGCTAAAATTGCACAGCCACACACCAGCTTTCTTAATTAGAAAAAAGAACGCACCTTCTCAGAAAGAATTCATACCTAGCAACAGAGAGAGGAACAAACCCAACAAGCCAAAACTGTATCCGCAATGCAATGCAAATTATTTCCCATAGGCATGTCTAGCGTTAAATTATTCTTCCCCCTCCCCAAATGATAAATATTCATAAATCTGTTTTTAGTGTAATGATAAACAAATTCTCCAAATTGTTTCATTTTACAGTTACCACTTCACTATAAGGCTATTTTTCTAGTACATTTTCAAATCTTGTTGTTCCCCCCAACCACCTTCTCCCCTCCCAGCAGTTTCACATTTTTAGTAGAGAAATTGAGGGCAGATGTCAGAGTGATTCTGTTTAAGTTGCTGTATCTCTCTTGTTGCTGTAATATCTACTTCTGAAAACTGCACTAAGCAGCAGGAGGAGTATCTTCACATGCTCTAATGTGGGGTTATGAAAGACCTGCTCTGAGAATTTTTATCCACCAATCAATACATGTATCATCTGGATACTAAAGCAGATAGTCAAAGACCTTTTTAATCTGACGTTTAAAATACAGTTCACTCATCATGATACTATATCTTTGCACTACAGGAGGCACAAAAAAAAAAAAAAAAAAAAATCCCAAAACCAAAAAACCCCAAAGACTCTGTGTGCGCACGGGTGGGGGGAGGCGGGAAGAACAGAGGAACAAGGTAAAGCAATGGCACTTTTTATTACTCTTGGAGAATGGTAAACCTGAATAGCTAACTTCCTGCAAAGCTTAAACCTTAGAGCACCACATTTTAATGTGGTATTTAGTTGCGGTTTGTAGTCTAAATAACAAAGTTGCAAGAACTCCCAATGTTGAATAAAGACAAGCCCTCCTTTTGGCAGACTTAAGCAAGCTGATAGCCTGGAAAAATTTGACTTAATTAATTACTGACTCCTGAGATAGCACTGAGAATTCCTGTAATAAACCCCCTAAAATTAATTGTTTCACAAAACAAAGCCTTAAAAGTGGGGAAAAAGCACTGAATTTTCTAACGTCCTACTCACTCACCTCTGTAAAACTGAAGAAAAGTCCTATGCCTCCAACAAATCTCAGCACCATTCCAGAATACTCTTCTATTATCGGTGCACATGGTTGACACTGGTGACTTCTAAAACAATCCTGTAGCAGACAGAAACACAGAATTGCACTTCATTTTCTGATGCCAGTTCATTGACTGAAAGCATCTAGTTATCTCTATAAAAGACTGCCAGCCATGGACAAAACTCTAGCAGTTTTAAGAGACTCCAAAAAAGAAAGTATATAAATGACAATGGAGTACAAACTTTGCAGAGTGCTGTGCGATTATGTTTCCAATAAATTAACTAAAGAGCTTAGTATCATTGTAAGAACTACCTTACACATTTCTTAAAAAACTCTGCTTTCTGCAACTATGAAAACAGTTGTACATATTTGAACAAACACAACAAAGTTGTAAGTTTTTTCATGCTTGAAGAACTTACAGAGGAGCAGGTTTCATTTGGATCAAAAACTCTGAATCCACAACAATTCAGATTTCTCTCAATATCTGTTCTCGCGCTGTTAGTGTTATTCCATCCCACCTCTAGAAGTTGACTCTAGAAGGCATAAGCAAATACGTATTATATTAATTGAACTGTTTTGCATTTCATTGGAAACCAATATACTAGGCCAGGTTGATAATTCCCTAACTAAAACCGTCAGATCCTGAAGTCTAACAGGATAATATATTAAAGAATGACTTGAATGCTCAAACAGCCTGTATAGCTAATGAAATAGTAGCACCTAACAGCAGCACATTCATGGTTATAATTCATTTTCTTCCTTTCCTTCTCCTAAACCCAACAAGAGCACTAGTAATAGGACATGCAACTAATCTAACTGGGACTGCTCAGACTTTAAACAAAAAGTGCGCTTACATGTATTAAATGTAAAAGCTGATTATTTAGTCACTGTACCCTTGCCTGCTTCTTACGCACTAAGAATTAGTCTTCAGACCCCATGGAAGCTGGTTGTACTTTCACACTTAAAGGTCACCTCTGTTCCAAATGCAGTTATGACCTTTTCGGTTACACAAGAACAATTCAGTGGCTTTATCACCTTTACATTATGATTATTGTAGATTTCATCAGCTTATCTGGAATTGCTGAACACATGAGATAGTTAAGATACCATGCTGCTACATTTGTGGCCATAAACCTAGACAGGAAGCTTAAAACCAAAACAATTTAAAAAAAAAAAAAAAAAAAAAAAAAGACAGCTGAAAGTCATTTTAGAGCCCAGATGTATTTCTTTCTAGCTGCCAGAGCCAAGCACTGCCTAAGGTCTAGTCCTTATTTAAAAGAATAATGCTGATTTTCTTAAAATATGCTCTCCCCATTTTGTGGAAGACTATATATAAATATGTGTGCGTGTGTATGTACAAATACATATATTTCTAGTATGCTATAGATTAACTGAGAAGTCAGGAAACTTTTCTTACCTGCTGTTCCTTGTTTAGTGCCAAACAGGCACAGGAGACAGAAAATTGGACAATAAAGACTAGCAAAAGAATAATCATGTACTGGAAACAGTAGTTAAGGATATACTCTCAAATTAATTTTACTTTTATAATACATACGCCTAATGGTATTCCTTACTTCATTGGATAACAATAGGTTCTTTAAAACAAAAGAACTATAGAAGTAAATTCTAACTGGATGTGGAAAAGATGACCCAAATAATGTTCCCAGAACTCAATCACCATATATTATCTCTTTTTAGCTGCTACTATACATAGCTGGTATTTCTGGGTTAGGTGTTTCTTGCCTAGCAAGACAACATAAGCAGAGGTGTTAAGAAAAGGAGCTTTGAGAGAGAAAAATCTACAGTCAACTTCTCCAGCTTCAGGGACTCATGTTGTCATTTCAAGATACTTCACTTAAATAAAGTAGTAGAGAAAATACTTTTCTGGGTATTGCACAACCAGAATTATTTTTTCTTCAATGACATAGTCTTGAAATTAATTACAAAAGATAACTTTAGCCTAATTTAAAAAAAAAGTGCAAGTTGCTTTTGGAACACAGCCTCAAACGCTTTTGGACTAATGCATCTGAAAACAGTATAAAACAAAAAGAACAAACTTCGATACTAAAGATCACATTTTGAAAGTTGGGCACTGTCTTCACAATCTGGCTACTGTGTTCAGAGGCAGATACTCATCTCACGCAATTAAACTGTTTATAAAGTGGAGGTCACGACTCATTCATAGACCGCAACCAGAAAAATAAGAATTTTATCTGATGAATCTCTTCTCATCCGAACAGATCAATTTTGTTATGCAAGGCAGCACCACAGGCTGCTTACAGAGTGTCAGTAAGCATAAAGGGGCAGCAAAGCACACTGAGAAGGCCAGTGCTCACTTCTAGTCTGGGTTCACAATTAAAGACTAGGTATGAAAGGAAAGTGCTTCTTGACAGCCTGTATTACCCACAATTCATTCCCCTGCCAGCTACAACCAGCTCACTACCTGGAAGTATCACCCTTCTCAACTGTTAAACAGTAATAGCTCACATACTTTAGCTTGGTGTAGGGTTGAGCACGCAGTAAGAGGCACCTGTGACACAGTGACAGTATTTAAAAATTATTTTAATTTTTAAAAAGAGGAGATGTGAATACTTCTGTCTTCAGAGCACAAACAAGGGAGGAAAAAAGGAAGCTGGAATAAGGTTAAATGGGAATAAAGTTTAATTTAGACTGCACTTGACCAAAATAAGATCATGAATTTCTGTTCTGTTTCTGAGGCACCTTCTGCATCAGTCTCAGCTGACAGAGAGATGCTTACATGGCTTGAACCCAGCTGTGATCCATGTAATGCATTAGAAGGATACAAAGAATAACAATACTTGATGATGTTTCACCGCACCAATCAATCCGACTAAGGCAATAAGGAAAAGGAAGATTCCTACTGCAATTGCCACTCCAACAACTCTGAAACTAGAGATGAGGCCGAAGCCGATTCCCCATGCCGCAATTCCAATCAGCAGCAGGCTTACCAGCTGGAGGGAAGAGAAAACAAAAAGTTAGTCTGCATATTAAAAGAGGCTCAACCTACACACAGCTACATTCTTTAGATTAAAGTTGTTATTAGAAAGGTACAATTTTTCTTTCCAGTGCAAAGAGAAGAAGCACAACCCTAAACAAACCAATCCTACACTTCATCGTAGAGATAACTTCAGTTCCAGATGTTTTAAGGCACACGTATTCTTCAACACTGTTAATGTGGAGCTGTTACAACTTAATCTACCTACAAGTCAGCCACGTTGCATTATCTATGACTGACTAGAGACACTGAACTGAAGCGTGGATTATAACAGAACTGACAAATAAACTAAAATCATTGGCTTTAATTCACAGAATGCAAAAATGAAAATTCCAGATGTCTTCTGAAACACAGGCAGTGTATTTAAAGAAAATAGAATATACAGGTCCACAGCTCCGAACATGTAAAAAAGTGCACTTTGCCAAAACTTACTGTCATCAGGAATACAGCTGTATTAATTCATTAGAGAAGCTTCTACGTAGTTGATGATATAACACAACAGTTAACAAGATCACACAAAAATACTTTTTAGATCTGTATCTTAAGGACTTCATTTAGTAAGACAATAAAGGTGTCCTGTCTCTGCTACGTATCTCTTCAAGAAAATAGCTCTACTATGAAGTCAATCCTATTTCAATACTCAAAACGCTCTTACACTGTTTCTTTCCTTTTAAAGATGGTATTCAGGGAAGGCAGGCAGAATCTGTCCCAGTTAGTTTACTGGGATTTATTGTTTATATGGGCAGGAAGCTCCAGCCTTTCCTGTTTCCATGCCAAAAACACAGAACAAAAAAAAATTCCAACATGAAAAGCCTCAGAGAAATCTGTAATGAGGTACAGCAGGAGGGAAGCAGCAGACAAAGCCAACCCAGATGTCCAATACGCAAGATGCCTAACACTCTCTTGTCTGAAACAGAGTTAGGCCTATGTGTAACATATCACCCATTGCGTTCTCTCATTAAATAACACCAATTCAACATGCAAGTTTTAACTTTCCAAAACCCTGATATCGCCAAAAAATACCCAGAAGTTGTATCATTATTAAAAGAAAAAAACAATGAACAAACCCAAAACAACACAGTAAGTGCTTAGTCTAGTCCAACTACTTGGCTTTATTCGATAGAGCAAGCACTTACACTTGCTCACCAGTTTCCATTAAAACAAGACATATCTCATGACGTTTTACTGCTTATCCAGAGGGGTGGGAAAAAAAAAAAAAAAAAAGAGGAAATTTCCAACTTATCCATCACGTCAGTACATCAGGGCATTTTTGCTGGTTTTAATACCAAATATGTCTGTGTATTTTTTCAACTTAAGTATCTTTTAGAAGACTGACCTATGTAATGCTGCTTTCGAAACGTGGAAATCTAAAATAACATCAAGAAAGCTCGTCAAACAAATAGTGATGCTTATCAAGATCAAAACACAGTGGGTGTTTTTTCCGTGTGTTAACACAGGAACACGCCTCAAAAAATGTTTTTACCAAATCCGCAGGAGAAATTCAAGAGATCTGCAAGAAGAAAAGGAGAATGTTTGTCATACCTACACCTCTCTCTTACCACGTGAAGAGACAAAAGAATGACATAAAATTCAAAGGAATTGTTCAATACCAGTAGAGTTTTAGGATTAATTTTGTCTTTGTTTCTCAAACAAAAAGGCTTAATCACCATGTTTAGTTAAAACTAAAACACTGGGCCAAGATGTCATGAATCTAAATTACAGATTGGGGGGGAAGAAAAAATAAAACAAAACAAAAAGCCTTGGCTCTGCCACAGACAGATTTTCTGAACGCATGCTGCACAAGGCTATAAACTTCCTGATGTTATTATATTAAAAATTAGCCTTGCTAATCAGATAGTTAAGTGCAAGATCTACCGGTTCCAATCTACGTCCATTCACTTTATTTCATTGTCTCATACCACTGGGAAGATTTATTTTTCCACGTAAGTGTTGGAAGTGAACAACAAAAGAAATCCCATAACCCGATTTCCAATCAGAAAGTGCTGGCTGATGTCCCATGCTCTGCATAAGCTTCTAAGCACTGAACTCACACTGCCACTACACAGCTCTTTGAAGTGTTATCTCACAAAAAAATCTCAAAGGCAATGTCAAATTTCAATTTATTTCACAAAGAAAAGCAGAAGAAAATTCGCTCCTTATGATTTTCACCAGTACTTCTTTCTCTGGCCTGAGCTATGACTGCAAATCTTTATTTTCACCAATCTGCCTCCAGGATACCAAAATGTGTATTTGTTCAGCTCTTTGCTCATTTCATATGAGGTCTAAAACAATTAGATGAAATGAGTTTTACTCTTAAAGTATCAAAATCAAAAGAAGAGACCTAAACAAAATCTGTGCTTAAAACACCTATTTGATAAATGCAGCGCATGTGTTGCAGTGTACCAGTTACTTCTTGCTGCTGTTACTAATCTCAGCTTCCATTATTCTGAGGAAATGTACATGAAATTAGTGTGTATGACACTAAAAGTTATTACCATGACCCCCTCACCCAAAAAGCTTCTGTGGTAGAAAGAGCTACGTACTAAATCTAGAACTGCTATGGTTTTCAAGTGGGAAAAAAGCCTCTCTGGCTTTTAAACTCATCGTTGAACCCCAGATGTTCAGGAATCAGGTGGCTGGCTTTGAAAAATAAAACGACATTAAGAAGTTTAGTTTCTCTTTTGATCACATTCTAGTTTTAGAGACATCAGCCTCATTTTCAAGCTTTAACTCCACAATACCAAGGCTATATTTTCTCTTCTTTCACATGACAAAGTTGTCCATTGTCTAATTCCTTAAAACATCTGGAAATTCAGTACAATCACAGGTCCATGTTACTGGGCTCTGGTTGGCAAGCTATGTGAAAATGCTGTATCCAGTCAGGCAGATACACGATTTGGAGCAAAATAACTATCGGCTACTTCAATTTTGGCCACTTACAATTGTGGAAAACTGACCTCGTGTTTCAAAACTGAAGTGGAGACTGCAGGTTTAGAAACCATTCCAGAAAAGATTTAGTATTAAGTTCCTGCCTCCTCTGCACATTGACTGAAAGATGAAATGATGGTTATTCCTTCATTTTCAGGTTTGGATTAGACAATTTGAATGTTGAGCCATAATGTGAAAAACTAAAGTAAATGCACACTACTACAAACAGGAAAAATAACTTAAGCTGTTTTGGGAAGAGGTTTTAGAAGTTTGTAAAACAATGCAAGGCTCATAGCATTAGCCACTATTTAGCCGCTAGAAATGACTACTCAACAATGCTTATTCCAGTGTTTTGAAACAAAAGGATTTAGATACAATATTTCTAAAAGTGAAGCTAAGACTTTGTAGTAAAACATACTTGAAACAAAATTACTTAGAGACCCTAACTACTTTTAGATGAGTAATATGTACATTCTAAATGTACAAACTTTATTTACTTCTTAAAAGTCACACACTTTGTTAAATAAAAGGAAAAAGGACTCTCTACGGAGCTTCTGAATGTCACGTTTTAGTTTACTGAAACCACATTTCACAGCACCAGAACTCCCCCAAAGAAAACAGCATCACTTACATAAAGATAGCTTTGGTTACTAACACTTCAAATATTTGCTTGATAGAATCTACCAGAAATTCGTGAAATCACAGTCCAGTTTTTAGTGATTATGACTGATCCAGTTTCCCACAGTAGTCTCATTAGTAAGCTGAAAAGGCATGGGTTGGAGAAATGGCCTGTTAGACTGAATGACAAGGGGCTGGACTGCTGAGCTTAAAGGGTAGTAATCAATGGCTCAGCATACAGCTGGTAGTGGGTAAAGAGCACCACAAAGGCTGATACTGGGGCCAATATTATACAGTATCTTCATCAACAACCTGGGTAGTAAGACAGAATGAATCCTCAGAAAATTTGTGGATGACACTAAACAAGAAGAGTGATTGTCTCTCCAAGTGGAGATGCAACTCAGATGGACCTTGATAAACTTGAGGAATAAGCCAACAGGAACCTCATGAAGTGCAAAATTCTGCTCCAGGGATGCTTCAGTGGAGCCTGGGAACAGACCAGTTGAACAACAGCCTTACTGAGATAGACTTGGGGATCACACTGGTTGCCAAGTTGAATATGAGCCAAGAGTCTGCTCTCATTGCAAATAGGGAAAGCCAAAAGGAGTGCAATCAAAGGAAACTCAATGCTGGTGAGACTGCCATTCAAATACTGTGTCCTGTTTCAAGTCCCCCAGGTCGAGGAGGAATTTGAGAACCTGGAAAGAGTCACCAAAATGGCCTGGAGCCTTGAGGATGATGTTTGAGAAGCAGGTGATGGAGCTGGGTTTGTTTAGTCTGACAAAGAGGCAGCCTAGGGATAATCTAATAGCAACTGAAGCTGAAGGCATATTACAAAAACAATGGAGGCAAACTCTTCTCAGCATTGACTGACCACAAAACAAGAGGCAACAACCACAAGTAACAGCTTGGGAGGTTCAGACTGGACATTAGAAAAAACATCTGCAAGGTACTTTGGTATGGTACTCAGAGAGGTGATAAACTTTGTTCTCAGGAGGTTTTCAAGACTCAGCAGACAAAGCCACAGCTGGCAAATGAGTGTTATTCGTAATCCTGCTCTGAGCAGGAGTCTGGACAGATAAGCCCCAGAAGTCCCTTCCAACGAACACTCCCACACACCACAGCCAGCTCTTCCACCATGGAAGCTTCGCCACTCTCCACATCAAAAATCAAAGTTTTAACAGGCAGATAAGGGATAGATTTAGCACTGACGAAGGACTCTTCTGTACCGTCTGGCTCATTAAATAGAGACCACCAGCTCCTAAACCCCATAACAACAAAACACCTTCTTACAAGCAGTAAGAAAGTCTCTCAATAAAAGAGCAATGAATGATTTTTCAGAAGTACTTACACAACTTCAAAAACACAAGTACAAGTCTTGTTCTCAGAAGTGATTTAAAAGGTCCCATTCACTTAAGGCATGTTTACATAGAAAGTCAACAGACATTAAGAGCAAAAGAATTTATTACAATCTCAAGCTGGAGCAATCTGTCTCACAGAAAGATCCTACAAGCACATCCTGCCCACAAACCAGAAAAGCAACACAGAGCCATGGGAAGTGTGTGCCTGTGTGGGGGTGACAGCTAGTATTTTAAATGTAGTATCCTCATGTACCATATACTATCTTCTCCATCAACACAAACTCTAGCAACCTTATTTAAAAAGCAAACACACAAACATTGGCTTAGCATAATCAAATATATAAATTCATCAATTTGAAATTAAGTAAATGCTTTACGAGAACAAACGTATAGGTAGCACAAATCCTAAGTGAAGATCAGTAGTTTTCACTGAGATCGAGTACTTTTTCTATGGAGTAAAAAAAAGAAAAAATTAAGAAAATCAAGCATCTTGCCAATAGACAAAATGTTACTCCAATGTCAACATCTCTATAGGAAAGATTTTAGGAACTGTAAGTTCAAGATCAGTGGAATGCATCAGACTCCACTTTAAGTGACTTCCATCATATTTTTTTATACATATATATACACCCATACACACACACTTGAGTTCAGAGATGTTTCAAAAATAACAATTTCTAGACAAAGAAGAATTTCTTTGTCACAGAGGTAAAGTTATCACAAGTTTGATTGTACTGTTCTCCAGTTAACTTCTTACTAACACGATTAAAGCATTAGCTTTTACAGCACGTCAGGGTTTTCTTTTCCCTTACTGCTGCATAAAATTATTACTTCTACAAAAAAAAAATTTTCCTAATTTGCTCTATTCTTTAAATCCAAATTCTCCTCTGTACATAGCTGTTCATTTCCCTCACTCCTGTACTGGAAAAATATATTTCTCTTCACACTTACCCCTTGTGTACTTAACCACAACCTTATAGTCTACATTAGAAGAAGAAACCAAGATACTAAGAAATTATTTCTCTAGACCATGCCACTGAGAATTCAAATGCCCAAACCAGTTCCTCCTTCCTTCAACAGCAAGCCACAGGCAAATCTGCTGTTCGACTAACTAACAACTTTTCAGCATTTCAATTACCTTGGACTGCTCGCTAGGAAGGAAGTCATACGCAGAAGTTACTACTCTCACTATTTTCTTTTAGCCTCAGTCCAAAAAGGAGTTAGTAAAAACTGCATTTCAGAACTTAAATTTCAAGAAATACAGCCTCACCATTCCCCGGGTAAAGAGATTATACAGCATTTACACCGGTGTCAGCAAAGAAGTGTTTACAGAATAGCTGTCAGGCTGGATATGGAACAGGAACTAAAACCAGAGAGATTACAC
Organism: Fulmarus glacialis; assembly: GCF_000690835.1. Lineage (NCBI taxonomy): Eukaryota > Metazoa > Chordata > Aves > Procellariiformes > Procellariidae > Fulmarus > Fulmarus glacialis. Next base: position 19,427 of record NW_009235777.1, read on the forward strand.
ACATGATAAAACACATCCTCCCTAACCTCTCTCTCCACATATAAGTTCATAATCCACTTCTTTTAAGGGTGCTTTAAAGTTTAAACCTCAAATGGTATATATTTTGAAGGTAGAGGTTTCCACGACCCTTCCCTTCAACTTGGCCAACCATTTCTGCACAGCCATAGAGAATCTAGAAGACAATTCTTCTGGTCCCCTGCACTTCATCTAAAACCACATTAAAACAACAGGCAGTACATAGTGGTGCATCTTTAGCAAGCTAAGACTAAGCTAAATTGACTTCCATCACAGCTGTAAGCTAGCCAAACTGTAAGCAACTTTATCTCCTTACAGTACTTCTTCAGCTTTACTGAGAGCACAGTAAAGGCTGAGCCATAAGGAAAGCTCTGGCTACCTCCAAAGGATTTCTACCAGAAAGCAAAATCTTCCACCTTTAGGCGACTTACTTAAATGAGGAGTGATCAGTAGTCTGCTTACTGAACAGCCTTGAGACACATAATGTGGAACAAGCAATTTATGTGAAAGGCAGCATTCCTGTCTCTTATCACAAAAGCCAGTTCTTTCAGTTTGATGGCCTAGTTCAGAGTTCTTCATGTTACTGGCCAATAATTAGGATTAAATTGTTTTTGACCATGTAACAAGCTTCTTTCATGTTAGTGAGTGAGATTAAACCATTGTTTCATACTCCCTGGTCTTTGGAAATGCAAGCTTTCTGCTGTGTAGCAGGAACAACTATCTTCTGAAATGTTTACTTTTGCTTGCTTGTTTGTTCATTGTTTTTTAAGAAGTTGTGGAACGTTTTCAGGAAGCTTGATGATCCCATGGATCCTTCTTCCACACGTACATCTCTCTCAATACAAAAACAACAGTAGAAAGAACGCAATTAATAATTTAAGCTACAAGGCTACTACAGGGCATTCAAAGGGCTTCTCAGTAATTGTTCTGGTTTTAAAGTATCCACCTGCACTGCTAGGATGGCTGAAAACATCACCGGTATCAAAACATACCATGCTCCATATAGCCTCCTTCTTCTGTGCCCTGTTGCTCTCCAGTTCTTTCACTGAACACGGACTGCCTTCCTAGCTCCAAATGCCACTACGCACTCTGCGCAAGACATGTGAAAAAACAAAACCCATTCACATCTGGTCCACAGATGCAGCACGTCTCAATTCTGATCTGCTACCACAAACTGCCGTCACTTTGGCTGTAAACTGACACACGGTATAGCTGAGGGCATTCCCAAGCACTGATGGAAAGTCTTAAAATATGTATCTATATTTTTACTGTAGTCACTCTTCTGTGTTCTCAAGCATGAGCCTAGAAACCTTCCAATGAAGGTTTGCCAATGAAAAAAACCCCAAGGCTAAACTGACAAGACCAACGTTAACCTTTCCTGCCGCATACCTGGGAGCTTCTGTACCATTGTTTTAGTTACACGTCAAGACTAGATAGCACAGCTTATAGTGCTGCCTTCAAAATGTCTTTGAGAATGACAGAAATGGCTTCAAGGCAACCTGTCCCATCTGCTGAGCATCCAGTTAGGACGATGAGCTAGACCAGCCCAGCACAAGCTGGTGGTGGGGCAAACTCTTGACTATGCACTCCTAAATGCTGACTGGAGACCATCAGACACAGCAAACAGCAGGGTATTTACTGGTCGCTTCTGAACAAACAAAACTTATACAAACCAAAACGGAATTGAACACAGAGATCACAGGTTCATTTACCACTGTGAAAGAAATTGCCACATGAGGCAAGAACTGTGTTTCTCTAATTTCTGTTTGCTAGTACCTGGCTCCGCATAGCCACTACAATGGTCACGAATTATCTGAAAACACAGAAAACAGTCACATTCCCTTTCCCTAGGAAAATCCAGATGTTCACCCTGCCTCTAACACCAGGTTTCCCCTATGCAGAGAGAAGAGAGATGGAGGTAGCAGATCTGCACAGAAGATGCAACACGCTCGCCCCTCTGTTGGGAATGCTGCAACTAAGACAAACGCTATTACAAACCCTACCATGCCAAACACGTGCTGTCCAAATCTGATAATTTCTGTCCTCATCTTTGTACACTTCCATAATACAGGAAAAGCAATTTTGATAAAGAGGGCAGAAATGGACTAATTAAGCTTTCAATAAATACTGCACCCAGAGAACAACAGGCAGCAACAGAAAAAAAAAAACAACCTTTCAAATACAATGCTTTGGAAAGTGATACAAAAACCAGGACACTTAATAGGCAATCTAGAAAACAAGTTCAGAGAGCAAAGTATTATAAAAAGTAAATGATTTTGATAAAAGTACTTTCTAGTATTAAGAGGAAACATGGATGCTCTTGTGGAATGAACTCTGTGCTACTAAAATACACACTTTTAATGGTAAAGGTACCGTATGTTTTACTTTAAATCAAATGGCCACTCTAGGTATAAGCAAAACTGAAAGCCTGCTTATCAAAACAAAGGCAAGATGTTTACATACTGACAACAAACAGTTCATGTTTGCTGCTGCAGCAATAATTAAGTAGCTGCTGGGTGACAAAACCAGCACACACATCCAAATGAACTGTCAGTGTGGTTTTTTTTTTTTAAATATTTAATCTTGTGGCCATCCAAATGAACTGACTGTCACTGTGGGTTTTTTTTTTTAAATATTTAATCTTGTGGCCCAGTTACCACTTGAATCTTTCATCACCAGCTAGGACTTAGGAATTTCCCTTTCCTTTCTGAGAATCTGATTTGAAGTAAGATATCAACTATTCACTTCAACACAATTACTCAAGACTTCCTTGGAATGAACACTGTCTACCTAAGGAAATCCTTGTCTGGTTAAAGTGAGCAAATATTGGTGGAGCCAGCACGTAGGGTTCTCATACCCGGAAGATTGGAAGTTTTGAGTTACGTACATATCCTTGAATTTGGCTGACCTCTGTGGACAGGCATTTTAAACAGTTTGTATGGGTTTGCCATGCAATGGGAAATGTAAATATGATTGAATAAATAAAGACAAAATTGGTCAGATAGCCGAAACTAGTATTTTAAAGGTCCTTGTATGCAGAAGTTCTTCCATGCAAGACTTTATCCCAGCAATACATGTCATTATATACACACTGAGTCAACAAATGGTCTCAATTATTTTTCTCTACTCTTCTAATACCCATAAGGAACCATACTGAAGTCAGCAAGACTTAGCATAGATGCCAGAATTACTCATATAAAATAAATTTAAAAATAGAATCAGGGCCTAAGGACATTCACTTAGTCCAGAGAAGAACCAAAAGTCATCAGCAAAGTACCATCTGAAAAGAATGTTAAGTGAGCAATTAGGTTAGTGGGTTTCTGGTTTCTTGCCCTAAACCAGTAACTGATTTATTACTGCCAGGACATATAATTTTCTTGGTGTACTACCGTAAAGAGTAAAACAAGACAGTATTTAAAAAAAAAAAAAAAAAAAGAAAAAAAATCAAGCTCCAGTATCCTATTCTACGAGTGATCAAGTGATTTAAAGAAAAGCAGAATATAAACGGTAACGCCCAAAATACAGTTCTGAGGGCTAACTTATCCCAAGCACGTGATACAGACACATCGATGCTAGAAAAACATTCAAGAAGTGTTACCTATTTGACCTTATATCCCTGCTTACCCCCACTACTCCCCACCAATTATTACTGTGAATTAACATTGTTTAAAAAGATGATGATGACGTCCTTGCTCTGGTTGTCTTCTGCTGGGAAAAAATAAGCCCATCATTCACTGTGCTGTTGCAACCCCAGTCTTATATTGTCAGGTTTTTGTCTAACCAAGGAGCAGAGAAGCCCACCCATTTTGCTAGATGAACTCCACCAGGCCAACTAAACACCTTAAATGTTATTTCCGCAACTTAGAATTTAAAAGCGTTAGTCTTGTAACTTGCTTACAATTAATAAACAACACAAGCAATAACAATCGGACATTCCAGTTACTATAATTCAAAGAAGTCTTTCCTTCCCTTCAGCAAAAATGTATGTTCTGCATAGGTCAGATGAAAGAATTACCAAGTGACACCCACAAAGTAAATTCTACTCAAGGAGACATCAGAGCAAGATTAAAGTCATAAATGCATTGTACAGGTATCACAAATAGAACTACAGAGGTCCCAAAGATCAACCCACCCTTGCTGAGGCCAAGTATGCCCAAAAGACCTACCAGACCCCTTACACCTGGTTAACATATGGCTGTAGGAATAAGTGATGGTGTCTTCAGAAAAAACACCTGCTGTCCACATGACATCAAAATGAGATTTGTGCATGTATTACGTTAGAAAGATCCAGACTTCTCTCACTCAAGAAATAATAATAACAATAACAAAAAGAAGTCTTGCATTAACATCTGGTTTACTGAAAAAAGAAATTGGGATGGGACGATTCACCTATAAACCATCCATTGGAATGGGACAATCCCACGAAAAGTTGGCCAAGACGATCTTTCAAGGTCCCTTCCAACCTGGGCTATTCTATGATTCTAACTTATCTTCATCATGATATTCTACATACACTAAACTTACCTCCAACTACAGATGCCAAACAAGGCAATGCCTACCTGCTCCCCTCTATTCTGCCTGGGGCAACCCATACCAACACAGGGATCCTGGGTGACTTTCACAGCGGGTAGCCTGGGCTCCCTAAGCATGCTCCAGGGACTTTTTCAGGGACATACTTCACTCTGCAAGCTCCTCCAAGGAAGCACGCGCAATAGCACATCGTCTCCTATATTAAGGTTTTTGTTTTGCTCTTTCCTGAGGGAAGGCAGGTCACCTCATACACCAAAGAGTGTAATAATAAACAACTCTGGCTTCAGCACAGGTATTTCTACATCTATTCATGCTCTGTCCTGGTGATTACCATCAGGTCCAGTAACCGCCAGCTACGAGAACTGTTTGTTCTGATGAACAGCATTAGACCTGTTTGTGCTCCTGTCTCACCTTCAGCCGAGATCAGGCAGTGCGTTCAGAAAAGCACTGATACAACTGCCCGCAAGCACTAGCTGACCCCAATTTCAGTCTGCCGAAAGCATCCCCAAGCATGGTTGCTGACATGAAACATGAGAGGTCATACTACCTCTCCAGAAGTGCTGTGAAAGGAAGCCATTACACATAGTCCTGTTTCTTGCTATTTCTGTGCCATTTTAAAATAGATGAGAAAAAAACCCACAGCTATACCATAATTGGAGATTTCACTGTTCTCTGTTGGAAATAGGTCCTCCAACCTGCCCAAACAAAACCAGGCACCTGCCTAGAGATCCCGAGCAAGTCAGTTATTTCAGTTTAGCATACTACTTGTTTTTTTTTTCCCCTCACGCATGTTCCCAGTGCCCAGACTTTGTAACCCGCTAGTCCACGCCAGGGAGAGCAGGGAAACCCACTTACCAGGGGGCTGGGGGTCCCTCCAGCCCACCCCCCTCCCTCTCCAGTGTACTTTGGTCTGTACGGGTCTCGTAGGGCCCAATACACCGACATGGCACTTGTCACTCACCGAACTGCTCTTATTTCAGTGCTGCTCCTTGGCTGAGGAATAGCAAAATAAACCTTTCCTCGCTCACGCCTGGGTTGGCGCAGCGACCTTTCCAGACGGGGAAAAAGGGCACCGGCGGGCCGGGCCTCCCCTCGCCACGGGGCC
>NW_009235778.1:0-8232 GCF_000690835.1 Fulmarus glacialis
TATATATATATATGTATGTATTTTCAAAGCAAGACAGACTCAGCAGGAGCAATTCAGATCCAGCGTAAAGCTGAAAGAACAGCAGAGTGTGCATGCTGAAACTGCACTTATAAAAAAAGAAAACTACATAAACTTTTGTACTCGTGTAACTCAAAAGTTGTGTAATTGTATGCAAATAAATGCATATGTTTAAGTATTTACAGGCAGGTGTTAAATAAGGAGGAGCTGCCTGGTCTGACCATGTCTATAACAGAGATGAGAGAATTTATGACAATAGTTCTTTCATCAAGCCCTTGTGGCTGAGCTGAAGAGTATTTTTAGAAGAACGTTCAGTTTTGATTGAAAGATTTTAAAGAGTGGAGAATCCACCCGCGTTGTTTGATAAGTTGCTCCAGTGGCTAGTTACCCTTGCAGGTGAACTCTCGAAGAAAAACAATTTTATCGCAAAAGCCTTTTTGTAACGGAGTGGGTTGAAAAAATGGTAAATGGGACAAACCTTTTCTGCCTTGCATTTACCTTTCACATCAAGCTTTATTTGCTAATCAAGGTAAAAAATGCTTCCACTGTAACCTAGAAATGTAACATTAGAAATAAAATCAACAAGCTCCTTTTGAAATGACAGTACAGTCACACATCCACATGGTGAACGTTTTCTAAAGTCTCTCTGTCAAGTGAACACTAACAGAAAATAGCCACAAAGGGCAATAGGTCAGACCTAGACTCCTCTCCCAGGCAGCGCTGCTGAAGCTCTTTACAAGTCCTGTCATTCGAACTTAGGCCAGGCTTCGACTAAGAGAACTTCTTGTTCTTTTGGTCCATTCGGTTAATGTTTTCCATCATTCTCCAAATGTTCAATTTGGTTTCTCTGTTCTAGTTAAATTAGCCAAACTCTGTGTGTGAGTGCGCACGTAAATATATATAAATATGTATGTATTTAAAGAAGCAATTGGCAAAGATATTGTAATGCTTCAATTGCCGTCTTATTTGCAGGTCAAACACGAGATTTCCTTAGTTCTGTACGGTTTTTTCTTTTTTTTTCCACTGGGCTTAATTGTTCCAATTACTTTTTCAGATTGACTCTTGGTGCAAAGAGAATAGCTACGTGATAGCTGGATATTACCAGGCAAATGAACGCGTGAAAGATGCCAGGTGTGTTGGTGCAATATTTCCTTCTGTTTGCTCTTTTATGTTGTACTTTGTACTCTGCCAACAAAAATCATCGACATAAATCGTGCGTGTTGATTAACTTTGACAACTGTCATCTGGTTTCACATTGTCTTCATGGTGCTAGTGGGTATGGCCTTTGTTCAGGTGCAGAAATCCCAGGTTTTCCAGAATCACTCCTCTTTAGTGGATACTATAAAAGGCCAGTATTTGAACAACTGCCAACCGGTTTAATTACAGTTGTCAGGGAAATAGCCAAAATTTGTAGGCGCATTTGCTTGTGCGGTTCATATCTTGTAAACTCGAATGACTCCGGGTATCTTTTGGAAAGTCTTTCAGCAGTGACCTCATTCTTCCTAAACTACTTAATTGTCTCCGAGTTTTATTGAAGCATTTTCTTGCGTGGTAAAGGGACTCTCTTGCAATGGAAGATGATGTCAGTCAAGCAGAGGTAGCTTTTTTCATGTATTTTCCCCAGGATTAGTCATTTTTTTTCCCTGCTAGCTAACTCAAATTACCCAATAAGCAATAAGGGGGCCTTCCTGTGGAGCCACAATATAGTCCTAGATATCTGTATCAAGTATTTTCCCCATATCTATTAGACAAATCCAGTATCAGGACTAATGAGAGTACATCATACCTGCGTTTAAAATAAATATGAACAGCCTGTTTAAAGTATTATGTTACATCCTAGTTATTTTGTTAATGTATATCCTTCAGTCTCAAGTATGTTTTTAAAGTAATACTTGTGACTGCTAAGGTATCTAACAGGGATAAGGGCATTATTTGTCCTTCCCTTACAAGCCAAATAAATCTGCTGGAGACATTTTTAAGGAGAAGATACAATTTGTCTGTTCTATTGAGGTTTGAAAGAATATCACAGGCTTCTTTTTTTTTTTTTAAACTCCGATTTCATTTCTGAAGATAACTGGCACCATGTAGAGATTGTCACCTTTGAAACATGATAAAGGTTTTCCTTTAAAAGATTATCTGATTTTGGTAGAGAAGCTGGGCGTGAGTGGGTTCAAATGCAGACTGGGGAGCAAACTTGGTTTCTTTTTTAAATGCCTGTCAGGGCAAAGGTGGCTGCGGTCTTTGGTCTGGTGGAAGAAGGTAGGAGGCCGCAACATGTTGATTCCACATAAAGTCTGCAATGAGCATTTTGCCGTTCAAAAACCCATTGCCTAAGCAGAGCCGAGATCCAGATTATGTGCTGAAGAGTGGAGCTGGGGTTTTCTTGGCCTTCTGACTTCAATCAAGTGTAGCATCAGCTTGATATCTTGTTCCTGTTTGTAAGCACGCAGTGTAATTTTCACATCTCTCTAAGCATATTTCCTGCTGGTTTCAGCTGAAATGTCATGGTTCAAATAACACAGTTACTTTTACCTTCTGCTGCAGTCCAAACCAGGTTGCGGAAAAGGTGGCCTCCAGAATTGCAGAGGGCTTTAACGATACAGCGCTCATAATGGTAAATTACTTCATCCCCCACATCCCACTTTCTGTATGGTTAATGTTATGACTGTGGTGTTGGATTAGCCATTTAAATGCCATTCTCTGGATCCTTTAATAGTGAAGTAACTAATTTTCTCTTAAATGCTCTGGGTAAGAGATGCAATGACCTGTTGCCAGTGAAGTTCTTAGTCTACAGAGAGACTGCGGTTAGTTCTCGGCCATCTCAAAGGAAGTGGAGACCTTCTCTGCTTGCGAGGCTTGAGCAAAGGCAGTGTATTCATGACTTCAGACCCCCTTCTGTGACTTAAACTCTTGTCTTAAATGAAGCAAACGATGCTTTGCCTCCTTGCCGCAGTGACAAAGGATGTTGGGTGTTTAAACATGTAAAATTTAGCTCATTTGAAGGTAGAACAGTGGACGAGTTAGTGTAAGGAGCCCTGTTTGTAAAAACTGACTTTTTTTTTTTTCATCTCTTTACTTGGGATCTTGATGAGGAGACTAAAGTGGTGTTTTTCTGTTGCACAACAGGTTGATAACACCAAGTTTACAATGGAGTGCGTAGAGCCTGCCATTCACGTGTATGAGCTTCATGAGAACAAGTGGAGGTGCAAGGACCCGCACGTGTGAGTAAACTTCAGAGTTTATTTGTGTTTGGGTAGTAAGGAAAAATGGGTTGCCTGCTAAGGGCAAAACTTTGATAGTGATGAGTGACGCTGTAAGGCGGTGGGTGTAGCTGACAGTGCTTTTAAAGCTGTTTTTTGCTGTAGTGAGAGAGAACAGCTGGCTTCTGCAGCCAGGCAGTGGTATGACCATCATGACCACCTTGCAGAGAGTGTGGCTTAATTTCCAGAGTAGAGGAGGTGGTGATGATTTGCTTTGTGATTACTTTTAATTCCTGGTTATTTTACATCCTAGTGATTTTTGTGAAGATTGGACCGAAGCCCAGAGAATTGCTGCATCTCTCTTGGACAGCAAGTCCTACGAGACGCTTGTAGATTTTGATAATCACCTGGATGATATCCGGAACGACTGGACAAACCCAGAGATCAACAAAGCTGTCCTCCACCTGTGTTAGAGGGGTTTCTACTGACTAATTTATGGGCATTCCCACTGTGTACTGAAGAGAGAAAAATGCTATTTTTGAATGTAAATAGAATAATATTCAGTACCTTGTGTGGAAACCCAACTGATTAAAAAGGAGTGGCATGTCACATTGCAAAGAGTGATGTGTCCGTAAGCTGTTGAATCTTTTTTGTCAGATTCCTTGGAAGAACTGCAAACTGTCAGTTACAGCTGTCCTTGTGGACGCCTTCCCAGTTGTAGTGAATGTTGCTATTCCTTCAAAACAAGAACTACTTCTGCTTGTCCCTACGGTTCGTATTACAGAGTTTTGACTAAGCTTTTCTAATCTTTAGAGAGATTACTTTTTAACAATTTATGGAAATACCTTTCAAAAAAAATCAGTCTTGTTCTCAGATGAGAAATTTTAAGATCAAATACATAAAATGTAAGGTTAATGCTTTCTTTTGGCCTGGTTTGGAAATGTCATTCTGTCGGCACAGTAAAATGCGAACTGCTGAGGACGATGTACCATGCTCATGTGTCACCTGTTTTGCAGTGGTTTAGCGTGACACAGCTACAGAGAAGGTGTTAAAGCAGTATTCCCAAACGCTACAGTGATTCCTGCTCTCCGTGGGCATACAACCACAGTTATTGCTTGAAAATGTTAAACCCAAGGTAAAAACAAATATTCGTGTAATGATTTGTAAAAGGGACTGGAAGCGCACTAATGAGTTTGAATGACAGTTCTAAAACAGTTTGAGTCTACAAAAGAAGAGGAGAGTGAAATACCTTATTAATTTTATGCAGTCTTTTGGGGTTTTATAAACAGATCTCATTTTCAACTCGTTCATATGGTGCCCATTTAAGTAGGTCTAAAATGTATCCCTCCAAGTTGAAGGCAAGTGATCTGAGTACATTTGGGGTTTTGTAAACAGAATCTCATTTTCAACTCGTTCATATGGTGCCCATTTAAGTAGGTCTAAAATGTATCCCTCCAAGTTGAAGGCAAGTGATCTGAGTACATCGAATCAAGGAGCCTAAGTATAGTCTAGTTCAGCTTCTGTCTGTCTCTGTAAGTAATGTTTGTTTCTAAGAGTAAGTTTACTGGACAATGAAGCTTTATATCAGACTAGTACAGTTCTTCGTAAGTCTTGTTGCCTTACTCCTCATGGTTGTTTGTCAAACTGTAGTTAAACATAGCCTCAACCTGCAATGGTTTCTCTAGATTTCCTTCTCTTCCTACCCAAAAATGTTTTTACAAGGAAGGTGCAAATGTCCACCAAATGATCGGCCTCTCTCCAAGTTCCTGCTTTTTCCTTAGTGTTCTTATTTTAAAACATGAGGGGTGGGATTGTCAAAATCTCTTGGTCTACCTCTGCTTCTATTTAAATAAGCACAAGTTTTTCTCTTGGTGAGAGACAGGATGAGGCTAAAATCCCGTTCTGAAGTAGTGAATAGAACCAGGATGCCTCCAATCGGGTCCTGCTGTGGAGTTCCCTACAGTTGAGATTCCACAAAGCCACGAGGCAAGGGCTGAGGTTCAGCTCCCTGTCCAAGGAGGAGATGAAGATTTGAACGGTTCGGTTTGTCTCACTGCTATGCAGTAGTAAGGTGTGATGGGCATTACAGGAGGGATTGGCACTTAGTCAATAGCCTTTCCTAAGCATGAGTCAGATAGGCTTGCAGGAAAGGAAAATGTTTTCACTTGTTCAATGAAAACATGTATCTAGCTCACAAGCAGCGAGATAAACACGTTCCAGTGGCTGTTGTGCTAGGCATCCATGGCTGTATGAAAAGATATCCTGGAAACGGCAATGCTCTGGCAACGTGTGTTCGGAGTTGACTCTGCAAATCGCACACGCTGCAGGAAGAGGACTGTTGTCTACTTTGTACAAACACCTCATGAAATCTAACGTGTTGTTCCAGAGGCAGATGTTATCTTAGCAAGAGATGTTACATTAGCTATGTGAGATTGTCAGCCAACGCTGCCATATAAGCTGGTATGTCTCCTGAGCCACAGGAAATGTATTTCTTATTCTTTGTGACTAGATGTCATAATCAACCTTTGATCGTATATATGCTAATACAGTCTAATCTCTCCTTGCACGTACTCCCCCCTCACCCTCGTAAGACAAAGCAAAATGTATATCATCAGTCTGTAACCTGATGGAAACGCTCCCAGTGACTAACCGTTGAGACACACTGCTGGAAGGGGAGCAGCTTTTAATGCTTTGTCTTTCCCTTTTTTTTTATCTTCTGTTTGCTTTTAAATGAGATCCTTTGAGTGTTTTGCCATCAGTAGAAGCCCAGGCTGGCTTTAAGCAAAAAGGACAAGCACTGCGGTGCTCAGATCTTATCTCACCTGTCCTATTTGCATTGAAGGCTGGACAAAAGGCAGCAATTTCATACAGGCAAGGCAGCCAGCAGCCAGGGTGGCTCTTGTGAAAGAATGAGGAAGCTGCCGGGCTCAGTGAAGGCTGTGTTCCTATTTCCTGCCGATGTACCAAACCTACCTGCAGGAGCAAATGCTGGTTTCCTAGCTAGTGGATCAGCTGGATTCATCGGAGGGATTCAAGGTAACTCCTTTTAAAACTTTTGGGGAAGAAATCTTGGGGAAGGTGTTGGCATCTCTGTTGCTGGAGTCCTCGTGATAGCTGGGAAGACAGCCCTGTGCCTGGGTGTCTTACTCTTTTTTTCTTTTGTTAGCAATTAATTACATGCAGGGTTATTTATTCCTCCTCCCACCCTGATTTCAAGATTTGGAGATTTGGCATATGCCTGTCCAGACGTTTAACTCCCAGCTCTTTACCTCATCCATAGGACCTCAGGCACTTGGAAATGCAAAATTGTTCCCATGTGGGATTCTTTTTTCCACTCTCAATATTTCAAAACAGTAATAAACAGACCCCGCAAATATCTGAAAATACCAGTACGAAGTGTTCGGGTTTCTGAGTGGGAGGACGCACGCTACTCTTTGCTGGATCCGCATGAATGCTCACCTTGAATCCTTTAGTCACAAGGGGGAGAAGGAAGAGCCTTGAGCACGCATTGCTTCAAGCGCCCACTCGGTTTGAAATTAAGGATCAGAGTGACCTGAGACCCAGCCAGCCACGTGGCATGTCCCCAGGTGTGCCACCAGCTGATGGTCCAGGACACTTCCAGCTGTGGTCAAAAACTCCATGTACAGATCCAGCTTGAGAAACCCAGAATGGAGCAGAGATTTTGGGGGGCCTGTAGGCATTATTTTCACCGAGATATGAGGCTGCGTTAAAATTGCTTGGAGAATCGGTGGCTGGCTGGGGCTAGATGCACGTCGGGAATGGTCTCTGCCCCTCTTGGCTTGTGTGGCATCACGAGTGGGAAGAGCAGATGGGTGGCAAGAGCCAAGGGGTGCACACAAGTGAGATGCTTGTTCCTGGGGAACATACTGGTGCCATGTTCTCTCTGAGCTCCTTGCTGTCTGTGTATATGAGGGCTTTGGGTTTTTTTCCTTCGTTCAGCAAGAGAAGCAGTCTGCTGCTGGAGTTTTTCCCCCTTCCCCCCTCCCATCTGCCGGCTGAGCTGCTCATGGGATGTTCCCTATCCTATGTCAGCGTGCAAACGAGCAAAGGCCTACTGTGTAACCTGTTTCGGCTCATTAGAGCTGACGTGGGTGCGGGAAGCAGACGAGCAATTCGGCTGGCAGGACGGAGGAGCCGCAACCTCTTCTCCTGGCACAGCTGGAGCCGGGGGCAGACAGATGTGCAGAGCCCAGCCTCGCTCTGCATGGCACTGTGGAGATGCACCGTGAGAGATGGCCCTCTGCCCCCAAGAATTTCTTATCTAAGTGGCAGAGATGCACGCCGAGGAGAGGTGACAGTGACAGATGCAGGAAGCAAACGCGGGTCTCTTTGCTCCCTGGCTAGAGGCCTAATCGCTGCACTCTGCTGCTGCTGCTATTTGTAAACCGTCTCGAGATGCTCGGGTGGAAGGCATTACCGATACGGAAAGAGCACGCGAATGCTAATGGAGGAGGCTGTTAGTGGGGTGGACTTGCGGTCGACTGCAGCTTGGAAAATGGCCTCAAGGGGAAATGCGCTCAGCGTGCATTTGTGAGCTGCGCTTCTAGTTTGTGTTCTAATTCAACTCCTGGAGCGGAGCTGGGTCGCCCACCCTTGTCTGTAGGAGCTGAAGGGAGCTGGTCGGGATCGGGCAGACCGGGCTGGGCAAGCTGCTTCCTTCCCATCCTGCCCAGGATCCATTACTCCTGACTCGAGTTAAACATCTCAACGCATCGTACTCCTGCGCTGCAAACTCCTTTGCTTTACCCATCGCCCTGCAAGCAGCGCTCCCGCAGCAGGCAGCGATTTCACTGTGCCGAAGTATCCGCTGAGGACTTTATCGATTTTTTTTTTTTTTTTTTTTTTTTTTTTTTAAACTGTCGCTTTTAGACCACATTTTCACCCAGCCTTCTCATCCAAAAGTACACCCTAGCTACCTAATTTCCTTTGGTTTTCAGCCGTCGCCCTGTGAAAGACGGCAGATGCGGATTCGGAGAGGACGGAGGCAGGGTGC
>NW_009235778.1:8266-8703 GCF_000690835.1 Fulmarus glacialis
TGAAAGCGGTCCGTGCTCCTGCGTGGCTGTGCGGTGAGCTTGGCACTTTGCAATCTCCCGGAGCTGTGATGAGGCAAACAGGGAACGCTGCTCTTAAAAATACCCGGTAGGTGGGCTGGGGGAAACGGGTAACCCCTTGAGTGCTTCCAGGCAGCGCCGCACCGGCTGCAGCGTGGCAGCACTTTAGCTGGATGCGGGCAGGACCGGTGCCAGGGATGTCCCGGTCTGCGCAGCATCAGCCCATGAGGGCCATGAGAAACAACGCAGCCCTTCCTAGAAATGCGCTCCGGAGCTTAAAAGATGCACCTAATTGAAAAAATGTACTGAGGTTGTACCAGGGGATAAAAGGGAAAGCTGGGCCAAGATTATCCTGGAGCTCAGCGAGCCGAGAAGCGCGGCAGCCGTGGCCAGGCCCCTAAGCCAATTCCCAGCCGCGG
>NW_009235778.1:8827-11859 GCF_000690835.1 Fulmarus glacialis
GGGTGGGTGTCTCTGGATGCAGGTCTGGCAGGAGACCCCGCCACGCTCTGGTTTTGTGCTTCAGGTACGTGCTTGCTTTCCGCTTTGCTTCCTAGCCCCCGCCACAGCAGCTCCTGGCTTGCTCCTGAGGGCTGCTGCCACGGCCCGGTGGATTTTTTTCGGGGGTGTTTTCTGCCTGCACGGTTCCTGCTGGTTGTCCGGTCTGCTGGTCCTGCCAAGAGCCTGGGCTTGGGGAATGCTGGAGCTGCTCCAGTTTCCCCGGAGCCTGCATCTTCAGCTGCTTCCTTGTGACATCCTCCTCCTTTCCCGCGCCTGGCATCCCCTCCGGGTACCGCTCGCCTGCCCTGGACGGCTGAGAGCCTCCCCCACCATGGGGCTGGTTTCTTTTCCCCTCCCAGCCTTGTTGCCGCCTCCAGCTTCAGCAAGTCCCGTGCACTGCCCCTTCTAGGGCAATTTCTGAGCCAGGCTGGGACCAGCCCTTTCCCCTCCTTGGGCCAGAAGAGACTTGGGGCAGAAGGGGGGAGCGGGCGGCCTCGTCGCTCCCTTAGCACGGAGCCAGGGTGACGTGTTGCCTGCGTTAGCAGACCCTGGGACTCCATGACCCAGAAAGCTGCTTCTCATCCCTCCTTTCTAAAACAAGCCCAGCTGGTGTTTGCAGGAGCAGCTCCTTCGAAGGGAGCCAGCAGAGCAGCTCCGCGGTGGGCTCTCCAGGCTCTGCTCCGCCAGGCTCTCCAGCTGAAGCTTTTCTTGTGGCCGGTGTTTGCAAAACACATCCCTCTCCCTGCAGTTCCTCTGGCATCCAGGAAGCCGTGAGCTCACCCAGCCCTTCCTTTCCAGCAAAGTTATGAGATTGCCCTCCGTCCTCACCCCCTCCTCGGTGCTTCAGCCCCCTCCACCTTTCTCTGCACCCAGGCAGGATGGGGCGGTGGGTCGGGGAGGGCTGAGCCTGGGGAGAGGAGCAGCCTGGCTTCTGAGGGGCCAGGGCCAGAACTGGAAACCAGTCACTGGCCACATCAGAGGATCACCCAAGGCAGTTGCCTGGGCTGGAGAGACAAGTCTTCACCTGGAGAGGTCAGCCAGCTCCATACCAACCCACCAAGGAAGCTTTATGAGCCCGCCCTCTCCTTCCCCGTCCCCTGCTGGCTCTTGGTGGGGTTTGACCAGTTGCCCTGATGGGATGCTTGGCATGTCACAGCCCCGGCCCTGGCAGTGGGAGCTCCCAGGAGGGACCTGGAGCAGAGGCAGGCTGCATGAGGGTCTCATGGTGCCTGTGGAAAGGGGATATCTGGCCTGCAGGGCTGCTCCTGTGCTCAGGACTCAGATCTGCCCAACGCTGGTCATCCGGTGGCTTTCTCCAGTAGTGAACAGGGCTCCACGCCGGAGGGTCTCCGGGCTGTACCCAGCCACCTCGAGGTGGCCAACTCCCACCCCATGAACTCGCCCAAGGGTGTCTTTGCTTCCCAGCCCGTGGGGAGGAGAGAAAGGGATGTGTGATGCTGTGTTTGTGCCTATCGGGTATTGCCACACCAGCTGGAGCAGTGCTGCAGCCCGCAGAGCTAACCACAGTTATTTTAGCAGGCTGATGTTTATGTTTACCTCCCTGCCGCAGCAAGCCATCGCTCTCGGTCGCTCACGGTTTTAGCAACAACTGCTGCTTCAGGCCAGGCTAATTCCAGCCCTTTTGGGTCTGGGGCCATTTGTTCTCACCCAACAGCAGCAAAGAGGTAGTTTTGGAGAGCGGTATCAAACGTGTAGGGGGGATTTCTGCAGCTTAGGCTGGATTTGTGCTGCAGTGTCAGCACTGCCGGTGAGGGGTCCCTAGCCCCAGGGGATGCTCCATGCACTGAGGCTGGGATGGGATCCGGAAAGACCGGGTTTGCCAGGCTCTGACTCAGAGCTTGTCCTCCAGCTCTTGGAGTCTGCAGCTGAACAGGCAAAAAAACCACATGAACCGGTTCATTTGTCTGTTTTTCTGGGGCAAAATGGGTTGGAAACATCTCTGCCCTGGCCCTGGCGCTCAGGACCGGTGCCTGCAG
Organism: Fulmarus glacialis; assembly: GCF_000690835.1. Classification (NCBI taxonomy): domain Eukaryota; kingdom Metazoa; phylum Chordata; class Aves; order Procellariiformes; family Procellariidae; genus Fulmarus; species Fulmarus glacialis. The sequence continues at coordinate 10,864 of NW_009235778.1, forward strand.
CCGGGGCGGCAGCCTTTCCCCCGTGCTGCCTGCCTGGCTCTTGAGTTTGAAACTTTGCAATAACTCCCTGATTTGAGAAATTGGAGGAGCCAGATGGGGGAGGAGATCAGCCCTTTCCATATTGTGACTTTCACCAAGCATGGCAGGACTAGAGCAGCAGAAACTGGAGCAAAACCACCCGTTTCCCCTCCCAGCTCCCCTTTATGCCCATCCCAGTGGGGCTCGGTCTCATGCGTGGGGCTCTGATCTCGCCCGAGACCTCCCAAGATCCTGGGATCAGCTTGCTCTGATCTCCAGGCAAAGTTCAAAGCTTTCCCTTCGTTCCTGCCTCCAGCCGTGGGGTGTTTAATGTGCGGCCGGCATTCCCTGCACGCTTGTGCCCTGGATTTGAACCGCTGCTTTTCAGCTCTGTCTGAAAAGGAGCCGTCTCGGGGCCTTGCCTCCTAATTGTGGAGGAGGTGAACATGAAAAAGCCTCTGGCTGCTTTTAATGCAGGCAAAGGCGGCTGCTCGGGAGGCAGAGCCTTCGCCCGGGCATCATCGCAGCGAGGTGGTACCCAACCTGGAGCTCTCATCCTGGGGGTGGTGAGAAACCCTCTGCCTGGTGCTGTTCCTGCTGCCAGGCTGGTTTTCAGACTGGCAGGTCAGACAGGAGGGGGAAAAGACCCTTTCTGGAAGCCGGAGAAGGTGAAGATGCTCCCAGAGGCTGGGAGCATCGCTGCCCTCTAGACGTTAGGACATAAGGGTCCTCCCAGAGCCGGGTGTGGTATCCCCATACCCAACCAGTACTTGCCTTTTCTAGGCACTTGGTAGCCCATCCGACTGCTTGTAGGGATGCTCAGTGGCCCAGTGGCTTTGGCTGCAGGCGAGGGGCACTCCTGCTCCTCTCTCTCTCGGCAGCAGGCTGGATTGTGCAGCAGGGTGAGAGTAAAGAACCATTTCCTCATCACCCAAGGGCTTTGCTGGGTTCGGATGGGGCTGGAGGGGGGGATGGATG
>NW_009235779.1:0-1882 GCF_000690835.1 Fulmarus glacialis
CTTTGCCAGTCGTTAACCTGATAACGAAGGGCTAGGACTTATGGGGGAATGGCAGGGTGGGTGCTACCATGATAGCGTGTTTCAGGCGGCTCAGCGCCAGCTCCTGCTCTGGTCCCCATTCCCATCTGACCTGCTCCAGGGTGAGGCGGTGGAGTGGCCGGGCCAGCTCCCAGTAGCCGGGGATGTGATCCTGCAAGGAGCCAAACTGTCCGAGCAGCGAGCGGAGGCCGTGGACATCCCGCGGGCAGGGTGCTTTGCTGAGGGCCTCCAGCTTGCTGGCCTGGATCTCTCGCCCCTCGGCCCCGATTGTCATCCCCAGGTAGTCCACCTTGGGCTTGACCAGACACGCCTTCTCAAACTTGGCTTTAAAGCCTGTTTTTTGGATCAGCTCCAGGACTCTCCTCGTTCGGGCTTTGGTTTCCTTTTGGCTTTTCCCAGTGATGAGGATGTCATCGACAAAGGAAAAAACCCAAGGTTTATCTCCTTCGCCCAGCTGGGACAACATCCGAGCCACCCGCCGGTGCACGATGGAGATGGTGCTGTGGAAGCCCTGGGGCAGCCGGGTGAAGAGGTACTGCTGGTCCCTGAAGGTGAAGGCAAACCTGGCTCTGGAGCCTGCTGCCAAGGGGATGGCGAAGGAGGAGTTCGATAGATCCACCTTCGAGAAATACCTGCTCTTGGGGCTGAGGGATATGATGAGCTTGGTCCTGTCCAGGACCACTGGAGCCACCACCATGGGGGTGGCCCTGTTGACAGCTTTGCAATTCAGCGTCAGGCGCCACGTCTTCCCATTGGCCTTTCGGATGGGCTGTAAAGGGCTATTGGAGGAAGAGATGCCCTCCACCACCACGCCATCATCTAGCAGGTCCTGCAGGATGCTCGCCACCTCCTCTTCCATGTCTGCTCGAAATGGGGGTTGCCGTTGGAAGGGCACCGGTGCCCCGTTCACCTCCTCCTCCTCGGACACCAGCCCGCAGTCCGTCTCGTATTGTGCCCACACGTCTGGGAATTCCGCCCTCCACTGCTCTTCAGTCCTGACTTCTGCCACCCTGAGATGGCAGATCAGCTCCGCGGGCCTAGGAAGAGCTGGTGGACCTCCCTGCTCCAGGAGGTCATCATCAGGGTCTTCCCAGATCTGCTCATTCCCAAATGGCTCCGGCATGGCAGGGAGGTGCTGATCGTCCCCATACACAGTCCCACCGATGGAGACGGGGACGTCGTGGTACATGGCAAGGTCCTGCAGCCATGGGTGCTGCTGTACCGTGGTGATGTCCCCACGGGTGTCCACCAGAGCACCCACCTCCTCCAAGCTGCCCACCCTGGCTCTCACCCCCCCCAGCCCCTGCTCCTGCCCATCGCTCTCGTTCCCCGTCTCTGTGGGGTACGTCTTGGTTTGTGTCTGCAGGATCAGCCAGGTCTCTCGTGGACCTCCCTTCCCACCTCGCCATGTCTTCTCCCAGGCGCTGCAGCTTCTCCCACACTTGCCTCCTCCGCTCCTCCCCAGACCTTCCCTCTGCTGATGGAGACTTAAAGTCCTGCCTGTCCCCGTCCCCTCGAGGGATGGTGGCAGCATCCTTGTCCTCCCCCCAGGCTCTGGGGCGAGCCGATGGCCCTTCCCCCCTCATCCTCACTCGCACCCGCCTGGACCAGGGGCTGAGTTTGACCCACCTCATCCCCGCGGCCACCACCTCCCCTCGGCACGACCCCATCCTGTGCTTCGCGCCCGACGATCCGCTCATCCCAACCGTCTTCCTTGAGGTGTGGGACCGTGCTGCCGATGTTGACCGCCATCCCCAAGGCCGCCTGCTTTTCCTGCTGGGCTTCCCCACCTCGGGTGGCTTTTCGGCAGGTTCCCGGCTCCTTCGGCAGCCCCGGTGCTTTC
>NW_009235779.1:1926-2553 GCF_000690835.1 Fulmarus glacialis
TCCTCGGGAAGCCCGGCGCTGCTTGGTCCTATCCTTCAACCTTACTATGTGCCACAGCAACCGCAGGGCCCTGCTCTGCCGCCAGCCTTTACCGGGGCGCCGGATCTGGCACAAACTTGCAAACTCCTCCTCCGGGTCCCCCACCGCTCGCTGCCGGGGGACGGCATCTTCCACCCAGGGCTTGGGACCACTCTTCTGGATGAGCATCCCCAAATCCGCCGCGTGCGAGGCCGGCAGTGGGGGGAGACCCCCTTTCCGCTTGTCCTTCCTATTCCAGAAACCGGCCATCGCCCCAAAAACCGGGAAGGAAACTGGGTGTCACCCCACTGGCCCCTCGCCTTCACCTCCCAGCACTGCGGCACGGGGGCTTGCGGTGGGACCGAGGGATGTCCGTCTGTGCCAGCACCGGCAGGAGCGGCAGCAAAAGGGTTACAAGGCTGCTCTGTGCCTGGGGAGGAAGAGGAAGCTGGGGGAGGAAGAGGAAGGTTGGTCAGGCCTCTCTCAGGGGGAGGATGGCAACAAGATCACAGCCAAGATGGCCCCTGCTCCGCAGATGTCCCCTCTTCCACGGAGATGTCTCCTCTTCCACGGGCGGTGGGGCTGCGGGGAGCAGAGCGGGGTGTGAAG
>NW_009235779.1:2578-2932 GCF_000690835.1 Fulmarus glacialis
GGAACCCCAAGCCCCCCCTCACCCCCAGAGCCTGCACCCACCTTCCCCACGGCCATGGCTGCCCAGCTGTGGACGGAGGCAGAGAGGAGAGACCCCCACCCCAGCCCCGAACGGTCTGGGGAAAGCGTGCACCCCATGTCCCACCCACGGTCCCGGGAGACCTTGCACCCCCATGCACACGCGTGTCCCGCACGCGGTCCCGGGAGAACGTGCACCAACATGTTCCCTATACAGTCCGGGGAGAGCTTGCACCCCCATGCATCCCCACACACACGCGTGTCCCGCACACGGCCCCGGGAGAACATGCACCCACGCCTCCTGCATATGGTCCTGGGAGAGCTTGCACCCCCATGC
>NW_009235779.1:3786-3996 GCF_000690835.1 Fulmarus glacialis
CGGTGAGAGCTTGCACACACACACACACCTCCCGTATTCCGCACCCCCACTCCCCCACGCGTCCCGCACACGGTCCCGGGAGCCCACGCACCTCCGCTCCCCCACGCGTGTCCCGTACCAGGTACCGACCCAAGCGGGCGCTGCAGCCGGGCTGGGAAGAGCTCCCGGGGCGGGGGGGCTCCTCCCCCGCGGGGCTGTGGGCTGCTCCCT
>NW_009235780.1:0-6093 GCF_000690835.1 Fulmarus glacialis
CGAACGCTGACGGGCAGCCCAGCGGGAGGCACGGACTCGTGCTGCACTCACTTTGTGGTTTTTCCCTTTTTGACACTTCCCTTTGGGCTTCTGCTCGCCAGCCAGGGATGTTACAGAGCCTGTGGGAACCCAACGCCTCCTCTGTCAGACCTCGCTTCTTCTGTGGGATGTGGCTGATGCTGGCCGGTGAGTCCACAGGAAAAAGGGCATTTGTCTCGTTCCCTTGGAAAACCGGCCTGAAAATGGAAAAAGCTGTATCGACCCCCCTTTTTCCAGTCTTTTGTGTGGAGCCTGTCTCCGTTAAAGCTGTAAATGCTTCAGGGCTGAAAGCTCTGCACGTGTGAGGCTTTTTGTCACATCGACGGTGCTAGCAATGATGACGGGGGGTGCATGAACAGCAGGCAAGGTTGGCTTTCTGTATGGTGGTTTTAAAGGCAAACCTATAATTAGAGGTGTGGGAGTTTAGAAATTTTTGTGATTTTGTCCGATTAAAAGATTTGAAATAGCCATTCCAGCAAGTTAAATAGAGTTTCTTTAGGAGGAAGGACCTAGCAGCACACACTGACTAAGACAGTCCATGCCACTGCTGCACAAAGATCCAGGTTTCGTGGGAAGTTTTATTATAGATCAGCCCTGGTGCTTTCTTTTTTGAAATCTTTAAAAATAATGGCACGCCATTGTGCTTGAAAATATACTGTTTTCATGAAAATCTACAAAGAAAGACTTCTTTTCCTATTACTTCTCAATTCTTGGCACAACCTCTGAGGGAAACTAAAAGTAACCATATCTGCTTGATTTAGGTAGGGGGCACAGGTGGAAGAGAAAGCTTGGGTCGCAAGTAGTATGTTTCGCCACGTTAATCAGTTAGGATTTTCTCACTTGAAAATGAGGCATCCCGATGTTATTATAAACATGGTGTTTTAAACATACCCAGTGGTAGGGACAAATGGATGTATTTATGTACATCTATCAAACATATGTATTACGTGACCTCGCTTCAGCAAAATATTTTGCTGCTTCTTTGTGCTGAAGGAAAAAGATGGTTTGGAACCGCAGCCTAAAAATTGTCAAGTGCTGAAGATCTGAATGTAATTCTGTGGTTTTGTTCACAAAACTTATTTTTAGATTGGCCTGTCTTCTCCTCGCTGGAGAAATAAATCACAAGTCATTTACGAAGAGCAGATAAAGAATTGCAAAACTTCGGGCTGGATGCCTTTACCACAGGCTGGTGGACCGATTCTCCTGAAAGTATTATAAACTCTCCTGATTTTCAATGAGGAGAGGAGAGTCTGGCTTTGGCTGCAAATGCATTCATCTTGCAATATGTTGGCTTCAGCTTCATTTTTTTTTCCCTTGCCTTTTCAACTATTTCTTCATTTAGTTTTTTCCCCTTTTTGGGGGCTGATGCTTCTTAAATTCCATGAAGGTGCTTCTCTGAGGTTTTTTTCAGGTGAAGAGATTCGTATACCCCAGCCATTCCTATACATTCAGATCTGAAGCTTCGCAGTGCAGGTGTCACGTAGGCTGGCCGCGTCAGCCTTGTGTCGCCGGTGCTGGTGGAGCTTCTCCCGCTGCTCCCGTGGCCTTGCCTACACGTTTGCTCCCCGCTGGGACCTCTGCTGCTGGAAAAGGCCTTTCCACAGCGGGGTACTGTCCCCTCTCATCTACCCCCATTGCCACCTGTTGTAAAGTTACGGGGACTCTTGCCCTGTTTCTTGCTTGTCTTAAGCTGACGCTCACTGGGGCATGTATGGATGTGAGGATTGCAGCTCTCATCTAAAATGAAAAAATAGCCTGTTGGAGCTTGCAGAAAATATCTTGAAAGCTAAGGACAAATAGAAGCTACCCGGAGGTATTTATTTTTAGGTTGTTTTGCTGTGTGAGTGAGTCTCAATTACGCTGTCCCCTGTGAACAACTTCTGATTTTGTGCTATTCCTGCAGACTTGGCAGAGAGGGAGAGGTTCCCACCGGTTTTGTAGAAATTGGCCTCCGGGAAGAAGAGAGGCGCGGATGAGAGCGGCCATGCGGGCGGGCAGGTCCCCCTCCACTCCCGCTGCACCTCAGCAGGCAGCTGCTGGCGGTCCTGCATTCCTCACGTCAAGGTTTTGAGGTCCTAAGCCACGTTTTGGAGTACTTTGGTTCGGCAGCATTGCACCTACCGAGAGGGACAGCCCGAGCACACCCTGGCTGGAAGCATCCCAGGCCTGGTGTCCCGGCTGGCAGCGCGAGGCGTGAGGGGCGCGAGGGGCTCAGCCCGTCCGGGGGTGCCCAGGGGGTTCCCACCAGGCAGGCACTGCTTTTAGCAGCTGGGATCTTATCAAAGGCGGGATGCGACAGTTGCCTCTGCGTGGCCACATCTCTTCCTGGATCCCGTTTTCAAGCTGGGAAGAGTCATTAAACGATCAGTGTAATCTCAAAATTAAATTATAATTATAAAATAAAAAAACACTTCCCCGTCTGCCCCTTCCACTGATGGTCCTCATTAAGGGATGTCACTTTCCTGTAAACCGAGTGACATCCAGGACAATCTCAGAGTGGATCCAGTTACTAAGCAGGCGTTTGCCGTTGCGAGACTGGCTTTTGCATGCTTTGCGAGTTTTACTGAATATATTTAGTAACTCCAATTGTTTCTGGTAGTGCTTTTTTGTAGGCACCGTTGGGAATGCTTGTAAGTGTAGCTGCAGTGATTTTTAAATAACATTTTAGCATCTCTAGCTCACACCGTCAGCAGTGGAAATTGATAGTGTTGAACATGAGCCTGGGATGTTACTGCTTTGTCGGCACACCCAGAAACTCATTAAAAATTCCTTTGGAGTCAAGTCCACAAAGTTGTTTCAGTGAATCCTGAATGATAATTAACAAATACATTTATTTCAGGCTGAATGAGAAGATTAATTTCAAGGGGGTTTATGTTTTTTTTTTTCCCTTTCAAGTATTTTTTCCCTTTATGCAAAGAACATTTTGAAACTAAAGCACTGAGTTGAGGAAGCACACTGTTTCATTTTGAAAATTTTGGAGCACATCAGCTGTTTTGGAACTGCTTGTGCATTGGCACAAGCATTTCAGCGGTACAAAAATGGAGAGGCAAAACATTTTGATGCTGCGACTACATTTGTGCATACATGACATGAACTGGAAAGTCTTGAGGGAGCAGCTTTACCTTGTACCCAAGCCTGGCCCCACCGGTTTGGAAGTTCAGCCTCGCAGCCCCCCCGGCTGAGCCGCTGCTGCCTTAGGGGCTGTTGATTGTGGGGGACGCCCCAGGGTGGCAGGGAGGTAGGTAACCTGAACCAAAAAAGGTCCTGAGTCCCACATCAGCAGCTGAAGAACAAGGTGGTCTCTTCTGAAGATGCGCCCAGTGCTTGTGGTGCAGAGACCTTGGCAAAAAACGGGGGGTTGAGTGCTCGTGGTGGGACAGAGCTGCTTTGAGCCTCCCGCAAGGATGTCATCCCATGGAGAGTGAGGCTTCTGCTCCACGTGACTTTCACAAGGTCAGGGGTCTTATCAAATAAATCTGGACCAGAATTAGAGACGGTTTTTGCCTTCTCGAGAACAGATTAATAGGTGTTGCCTTGTGCTGCTCTGTACATTGTCAAGGGAATAGGAGTTAACTGGCTTCCTGGCGTCAGCAGGAGATGCACCTGTTTGATGCAGAGGTGATTTCCTAAGGAAAATGTTACATTGTGCCTCAAGGAAATGATGGTGGGAACTGCGGGAAATACTCTACAAGTTGAAAAAGGGAGCAGCATTAGCCTCTCCCCGGAGGCGCAGCGTAGCCTGACCCTCTCCCCGCCCTTCGCCACCCCGGGAGGACACAAAATGAGAGAAAGCCAACACCAGCCTGGCCGATCGCTGCTGCAGTCTGGAAACGTCGGCACAGAGGAACTGCTCCGTTTCAGCTACATCTTCCCTCTTCACTTATTTGATATTTTTTTCCTGTTCCTCGAATTGCTTCCTTTGCTGTCTTAATCGCTCTGGGAAAGGTAATTTTGAACCTTATTTAAGAAAAGAATTTAATCTGACAGAGGCCAGGACTGAGTAAATGAAATTTCTGTTTGAAAATGGCTGCGGTCCCTTTATTGTTCTACTCTGTATGTTTGATTTCTTAACAGAAAGTTACCATTTTGACACCTGTGCACAGCTCGTACTTAAATGATTCATGTAGTAACTGTGACAGGCCGGTCAGCACCATGCATGGTGATGTTGGGTGTGGGAGATGCCATTAAACCTAGGTATCCATAAACCTTAGCCTTGAGTTTAATCGTTGACAGCAGCATCAGCTTCCAGTTAATGGGCTCAAAAGCTCACCGGCAGAGCAAGCTGCGGTGAGCATCGCTTCCAGACGAGCCAGGAGAAGCAGCAGTCCGTGCTCCTCAGAAGAGCCCTGTCCTTCAGGATGCCACTGGAGTTCCCTTTTTTTGCCTCCATCTTACTGAACAGCTTCATAATGATGCTTATAGGTAAACTTTAACTCATACGGTTTTTCCCCACCAGCTGCTGTTTGGCAACAGGGCGCGGGTTTAGACCTGCCGTAGGTAGATTTTTGTTTTTAAAATGCCCTTTCCCTTTGGTAGAGAAAAATGCATATTAATCTTCTGGGAATTCAAACCATTTCTTGGGTGACCCTGGCACTGAGGGGGACAGTTGGGGTGCACAGGTGTTTGGTGCCAGTTGAGGTGACCTTGGCTGTCCCACCTGTTGGCAGTCCAGCATAAGGCCCGTGTCACTCTGCTAGCTCCCCGGGAAGCCTCAGGTATCCTAAAGTGCATTTGAAGTGGCACTAAATGGTTATGCTTAGGCCCCTGAGTCCCTCCCAAAATGTACGCACACTCCCCGATGAGCTGCATGTTTCAGTGCCTCTGATTCCTCTGAGAAGGGGAGGACGAAGATTAGAGTAAGGTAGGATTATTCTAGAAATTGTAGGTTCTTGATTACAAAAGCAGAAGCACGCTCACTGCACAAGAAAACAGAATTCAGTTCTGGATGATACCTGACTGTAAAGCTCATCAGCAGTTGCTCTGATGCTCAGCTGGCGTAGAGGACTGCCTCACCCCGACTCAGAGACCATCGTGAAACTATCATGTCTCCGTTCTTTTGGTACAGATGGAGATCCCAGCTGCTCTCCAGAGACACTGTACTCTCCTCTTGATCAAGATGAATGCTGCTCTCTCCTACTTCTTATCACACCGCTTTTCCTGCCTCTTTCCTGTCCTGCTCCCTCCAGATTCACATCATCATCTGTTCCCTGTTGCTTGGAACTGGCTTCCAAAGCCACAAGATAAGGACAGTTCTAGGGTTTCTGTCTGAAGTGAAGATGGAAGAGAGAACACTTATGAAAAATTGCCTCTTTTGTGACATTGCCTGCTTGCCAGAGTGTCTGCTTTAGTATCATTCCAAAGCTGCAAACTAAACACCAAGATACCCACTCTCAGCTGCACGCAGCCAGGATGGCGTACCCTACCCTACCCTACCATAGGAAGCTTAACCTTGGTCGTTGTAGCCTATAGATTAGAGGGGTCATCGGGTCCAGCTTTCCATCTTTGCTGGCAGTCATAACGGAGGGTTGGTGCTATGGGCTCTGCATATGTCTCCCTTATGGCACAGGGTGGAGAGTTTTTTTCAGCACCCAAGAGCAAACTGAAGAGTTTTAGTATTTGAGATCTTTAGGCTTGAACAGTAGAAATCATACATAGGTCTGAGGCCATGCTTTCTCTGGAAAAAAAAAGCTTTGAATTTCTTGTATTGATGTTATCGATACCTGCGCGTGCAAGGGTGAAGAGGGCTTTTGCAGGTTGAGGGCTTCCCCAAAGCGAGCATGTATGTTCAGCAATACCCACGCAACAGCTGCCTGTCCCATCAAGACGCGGAGCGACGAGACTCCTCAGAGCCTCACAGAAACATGGGTTGACATGCAGAAAGCACACTGCCAGCTTACGTGTGCTTCGGCAGGAGCGGCGTGCCCTGAATCCGGCCCCTCGGGCTGCCCCGGGAGGGCGAGTGGTGTCTCCAGCCCGGCCCCAGCAGCATCCTCCTGCTGGACACGGGGAGGGGGGGCGGATTTTAGCCTCAAAGAACTTTTTTTGTCTGTTAGC
>NW_009235780.1:6124-12450 GCF_000690835.1 Fulmarus glacialis
TTGCAAGAAGGGCGGATCAAAGGACCTTAGTAGCTCCAGATGAATTGCCACACACCTCGTTAATCAGCTAATAAAATGCAGTGAATATCCTGCACTTGGAAAGCCAAGAGAGAGGCCTCGCAGTCCCTTATACTGTGAATTTCCCACGTTGTCCTCATTTAACCTTGCTGTGCAGTGGCTTTTATTTTCTGCTACATTATTTATAGAGTGAATATTAGGGTAATCCTTTCTTCTTCAGCAGTGGGTAGCATTCTCAGAAACAACAATCAAGTGCAAATCAAAAAACAGAGACCCATATATTTTTGGAGTTTATTTTACAAACCTATTTGTAATGGCCAGAGAAGAAAACACAATTAATAAGGAAGCGGGGAGTGGAAGCTCTGTTCTTTTATCTGAATATTTGTTTTGGCAGTGATCTGGAGTTCTCTGAAACACTGGCTTAATTGTCTCTCGAGTTTGCCAACTGTAATTTTCTCTCCTATTATTAGAAATAAGGGCATTTTTTGGTTCACTTGAAGAGACTTATTTTCATAGCAAATGCATTATGTGGATTCTCTTAATTTAAAAATCTAAGTTTTTGTTAACATCTTGCATTTAAGTCTATTTTGTGGCCCCAGGCTCTGAGATTCAACTCTAAGGAGCATTAATGCGTCCTGAATCAGGCCGTGTATGAGGGGCTGCTTTCTGCCAGGTGATCCCCTCTGTGGACCCATCCATGCACAGCCCCGTCGGCGTGTAGGGCTTTAGGGGAAGGAAGCATATTCAGACCCTTCTGATCCTTCTGAACATGAACATTTTCCTCCGGTGGAGCAAAAGCTACGTCTCCTACACAGGTAACCTCTGTATCCAATAATAAGCTCCTGGCTCCAAGTCTGTAAGTGCTTGGGCTTCATTTTTAGCAGCCTTGTGTACTTCATAGTTGTGCATTAGTTGTGCATTAAAAGTGAAATCTAAAAGCAAGGAAGGAAAGCACTTATTTCACTTTTTATGTGGAAGCAATAGCATTTTTTTTTTTTCATATTTTCTCTGAAGTAGCTGACATAGAACTTTTTCCATAATGGAATATTCACATTACTCCCGATATTAAGACTACAATCAATTAAGACTAGAACACCAACTATTGCCTGAGTAGTGGTAAAATTATGAGTGTTGGCAAGATGATTGCCTTGCAGAAAGATTTCCTGTGAGTGGTAACTCTGCTGATGATGTTTCATGTAGAATGTGACATAAGAAATCTGCAATGCCTGCCAGAGCGGACGACTTTGCTGTACAGTTTGGACTCTCGGGAAGCTGAAGGAGTCATTAGAACTGGCAAACTTTGCAAAGTATTTATGTTTGTGTATGAATATTCACAGATGAACAAACAAAGTAACATCCATGTGTGCTTTATCCAGTCGTCTTTGAGATCCTTCAGAGGAGAAGGCTTCCTCTGCTCCTCAGGACCTGTTCTGCTTTTGGCTGCCATGCTGCAGTGTATGGGAGGGCTGTTTCTTATAAATGTTCCTTATCCATCAGAAAACACTCAATTTTGTAATGGGGTAGAGAATCCAGTCTTTAAAAACCATCTTTCAATTTATACTGTTTGTTTTTCTGGCAATTCCCTAAGACCATTTTGCTTTAATAATTTCAATGTGTTCCCTTTTCTTTTTCCTTCCATCTTTTCCTATATTGTTACCTGCTTAGAAGCAAAATTTAAACCCTCCTTAGTGTTTTTTTTCCACATAGAGGCATTTGCAAGACTGAAGTAGTTAAAGTAACTGGTATCTTTTGCAAGACTAGCATTCTCCCTAAAAATAGGGTATGAATCAAATCAGCATTTAGCAGTTTTTGTTATTTTCTGGTTGGCGTAAGTTTCAAACAGCTCTTTGTAATGAGATTTAGGTATTTACAGCCATCTCACTAACTGAAAATTTTCCTGGGGACTTTGTAATTGTATGCTTTGTAACATTAAACGTTCTTCCTTAATAGCAAAGGACAAATTTTGTTAAACTCCAGTGAAATTTTGTAGTATATATCAGTAATGTGGTGAGGGAAGAGAAATAAATGATGAGCATTATAGCTTTTAAATATTGCATTTACAGTCCAGAAAAGCAATTAAAACTTAATGAAGCGATGAGTTTGGGAGTGTTGCAATGGATAGATTGGGTGTCAGTTGCATAATCTTATTACTACTGCCTAGTAGTTTACTGTATTTTAGTAAAGAAGCTGTTTGTAAGTCCGTGCACATGTTCCTTGCCTATGGCAAACACAAAGTAATTCAATTTAATTTAGATTGCAGTGAAAGTACGATAATTTAAGTCATATTAATTTGCATTTGTCTAGGTCTAAGCATATGTATGAAGAAGTTACCGCAGATCAGCTGACATACAGTAACTTCTTAACTCTTGTAATGAACCATGTGCTCGAGCCCTTAATTCTGCCTAGGAGGGGAATCCCTAAAAAAAATTCAGAAACTTTAAATACGTTACATTCCTTGGTCATTTTGTTTCACCTTAGCAAGGAGCAGAATACCTTACATTTAACCTGCAAGCGGGTTTTATGGACTTTTAACATTCTTTGTGGATCCGCGTAAACCATCAAAAATGTATTTTCAGTTTATAGAGGGTATTGAAGCCAGCCATTCCAACTTTTCATTGGGAACAGAGCTGCACATTTTCTTTTTTTAAATAGTTTGCCAAAAGAAAAAGGTTTCTGTAATCCTGAAACTATTTGGAAATTTGGGATGATTGGCTGAATAGGTTTGGATGGAAAAGGGTTTCAATTTTTTTCAATGTGGTAATTGTTCTGCTTTTACTAATTGCTCTGTGATGAGGGTGCTCACAGATGGTAATGAAGAATGGGTTCAAGGCCAAGAGGACTTGAAGCCGCATCAATCATCTCTTAAGTGGTAATGTGATCTGCAAAATAAAGGATATTTTGGGGTATATTACTCCTTATCTCTCCTTTTGATCTTGTTCCTTTCAAACAACAAAATAAAAGACTTACATATCTGTTGAGCCCAAGGAATAAAGGGTGAGAGTGCCAACATGCTGGTGGTTAGGGCACTTGCCCTGGATACAGACCTGGCCCAGATGGTTATTAACGTACTTATTACAGCTTATAGCAGCTTAGCACCTTGCCACCACCACAGCTGCTGCCCTCCCTTTCCTGTGCTGTTGGAAAACATGCCCAGCGAATAGCCATTTTGGTGCAAATTTAAATATTTTCTTTGACTTGCAGAAAAACTATGAACTGCTTTTCATTTTAACTTCAATGAGAAAAGTTTGAAGTATTTTAAAAAAAAAGAAACCCAACAGCTACATTTTATTTTCCTCCTGTTGAATTGCTAAAATAAAAGACAAGCAAGCAGTTGCAGGGTCGCAATTCAGATCCATTATGCCACCAAAGCAGGTATCCCCAGATGGGATAAGCAGAAATGTTGATGGCAATATGGATGCTCTACTCTGTGTCCATTTAACACCTCCGCTCCACGGCATCTCCTTGTTTGCGTGGTTAGTCTGGCTAGCAAGAGACTGAACCCACTGCCGTGAGCACATCTTTGCATGTGGTTGGAGAAAAGATCTCTGATAGACCTTGACTTTTAACTTGTCTGAAAACAAGCGTAATGAATTAATTTACTAGAAGCTGGAAAGCTTTATACTTAGAGGCAGGGACCAAATTTTCAGCGAGGATGTACAAGTTTTAATGTCCGATGAAAGGATACGGTGGATGCCTGTAACTTGACATGTTTAAAGCAGGGTTGCCTTTCTAGCTGTCAGAAATCTGAAATGTGCTTTCTGTAGCACTTCTTTTCCTTTAACTGGTATGAAAAGTTAAAAATCCAAAGTTAAAAGTTAAAAATCCAAAATTTCAAGAGAAAAGATGTTTTTAACTGTGTTTTATTTTGATAAAATTAAACCATATTGATACAGGCAAGTCATAATGATTTTTAAGTTTTTACTTAATTACTGTATAATTGTGGAACATTTTTATTTGTCAGATAATCTCTTTGTAATGGACAAGCTTTCCAGTGGAAATATGTTATCTGTTCATAGGAACATGTTCCTGTAGTACCTATAGCCCACAAAGAGGGTAGGTGAACACTGTGAACCTATTAGAATTCAAAACCTCTGATGAAAAATTTTTTTCAAATACTTTATTTTTGTAGAACTAAATTTTCAAAGTATGAGTTCCAGAAGGATAAAATGGTTTTCATTGTTCAGTGTTGGTATATGGCATTAAAAGAATGCATGACATTTTAAAGAGAACAACAGGTTCCTTTTAAAAACAGTATTTAATTCAGGAATAACACTGTCCAGTGAAAGATCACGAGAACAGTAGCAAAGCGCATACTAATGCTGACTTGAATTTATAGAGTGTATATTTTATCCTCCTTCCTAATAAACACAGAATGGGCTGAGAAGAGATACTGGTTGTATTTTAAATTTTGTAGACTCTGAGATTACAAGCCACTGTAGAAAATAATTGTTTTTTTAAAAAGAATATCCCACTAAAATCAGAGGATATTTGTAGCATAAGGCAACCTGTAGTAACCCGTACCCATGCCTGGCATCAATGTGAAGCATGGCTTTCTGAATAGCAAAGAGGACTTTGGAAAGAGCTGTTGGAGAAAGCCATCCTCCTGCTTTTTTTTTGGTTCCCCATCCTTTGGGGAAGGGGAAGCCTCGCACAGTTCAGTCGGGGGTGGTCGCAACCTGGGAAGCAAAAGAGAAATCTTTAAATGTCTGTCAAAACTAACACATTTTGGAAAAAAATTGGAGTACATCTTTTAAAGTCTCGTTTGGTTTAGAAACGTCACCTTTTTCCTGGCCTACGTAGCATCTGAACTGTCTTTAGTTTTGTCTTTTGTTGGAGAAAAAAGTGACACTGCTTCTTACCATGTGTCATAGATCTAGAAGGGTGTTCTGCGTGGTGGGAGGGAAAAGGTCACCACCTCCAGCCATCTTCATGCTCTGAGGTGCTCCCTTGGAGGGGAGCGCAATGTCGGGGACCCTCGCTGTTACCGAGAACCTTCTGCCAAATGCTGCAGGGCATTGGGAAAAGTTCTTGAGAAAATGGATGCATTTTTCAAGAAAAATGAGATTTTTCTGAGCTTTTCCATTTACAAAACCTATGCTTTTGGGCTAATGCAACTCATCTTTTGGAGATTTTATTTTGGATTTTCTTTTTTCCATGTGGTGTGGATGTAACTACTCCTGTTCCGGAGACTGCAACTCAGTTCAGTAGAGATGCCAGTTTCTAGCTTTCCAGCAATCCGAGATGGAAGAGTTAATGGGTTTTTTTCATATCTCTCTCTGCAGACGGGTGTAGCAAAGGCAGCAGGGAAGAGCTCTGGCCTGGTCATTTTGGGGAGGGTAATTTTGGCAGGGCTGCAGAGTCAGGGGAAGGCTGCAGGGCGCCGAGGTGCTGTGTGCTGCATCCTGAGGTGCCTCCTTGGAGAGGGGCTTTCAAGTAGATACGTTCTGCAGGGGAAGCAAATTGCTCTCTTAATAGTAGGGTGCCCACAAAAAATCCCTTAGAGTGCATCAGTTAACATATCCAGTGCGATCCTAGAAGGCTAGAAGGCAAGGCAGTGACGAGTTTAAGTGGGATGAAAAACAGAGGTGCAGCTCGGCTTTAACCTGCAGAGACGACATCAGTGGGCTGGCATGCAGTTTGCTCTTGAGGAATGTCTCTCTCCCCTTTTTTGTTTCTGTTTCTAACTTGCATATTTTGTGTTTTGACTCCTGTAAATACCACTGTAAATACCATTGTGAAAGCCCAACGCTAAGAGCTAATGTGTTATTAAAGAGGTGCCAGCCTTTGAGATGGCAAAAACCTTGTGTGACAGAGAAGGGGACCGTGGTGAGGGTAGAAAATCTCCCAGTGTATACTGGGACCCGAAGGAAAAAAGCACAGGCGACACCTCGGACAGAAGCCACTGCAGCTATGGTGTCCTTCTGCTCTCAACGCCGACTCTCCAGCTGGGAAAGATACCGACCACGAAATGCCTGTCAGCGCGGCGAATGTAGGACTTCCCTCTTCGAGCAAACACGGAGGCGAACCTAGGGCTTCCCTCTTCAGGCATTTCTGTGCAGAAGCATCTGCCGCTGTCCCGGATGCGGACGCAGCTCTCGCTGCTGGCAGCGAGGGGTGCGGGAGAAGCCGTCCCATGCCGAGCGAGCCCCGTGAACGCTCAGCCCTGCTGCGGCTGCGCGCGCTGCCAGCCCGGCCTCGCCGCCCTGCGAGGTGCCTCCGCCGCGAGGCCGGGGCTGGGAGCAATTAAATGATTTTGCTGAGTGTTTAAAGCAGTTAGTTAAAAATAAACACGCTGGGAAAAAAATAAA
>NW_009235780.1:12555-35768 GCF_000690835.1 Fulmarus glacialis
GAGTGAACAAAGCGAATTACTCCCGAGTTCAGGACTTAGAAGGAATCTAAGCTTCTCAGACCATCTTCTTCTTACAGTATCTTTCCTCACAGAAAAACACCAGGCCTGTGAAAAAAAGGTGTTGTCAACAAGAACTATGTTTTGTTAGAGTGGAGCAGAGGAAGGCAAATTACTTGCAATACATTTTTCATCAGAAGTGTTTCTGCTTTTGTAAAATGGCTGCAGGGTTGAGGCTTTTTTTTTTTTTAAAAAAAGTTTCTTACTGGCCTCATGCATGGTTTTGCCTTTATTTCAGTGTTGCTTTATTTTGTTCCCATTCTCCCCAAAATTCTGGTGAAAAATATTGAGATGTATGTCACTTTTCTTTTAAACCTCCTACTACTTCTGCTGCAAAGCAAAAGCTGCCTCCAGTTAGTCCGGTGGGTTGCTGGGCCTCTTCAGCATAATAAGGATGAATGGTGGATGCCATTTGGTCCCCCTGTCTTCTTGGCAGACAACTAAAAGGTTGAGTGGGAAAGATTCAGTTGCTAATGTTGTTGGGGAGAGTAGAAAGCTGGGATTGGCAGGGGGGCAATGTGTGTTTTGGTTTGGGGTTTTTTTTAACTATGGCCCAATGCTGCATCCACATGGCTGAGGCTTACGTAAAGATGCTCTTGTTAGCTGCCGCTGCCACCGTGGCATTTGGCAGTGTGGCATTCAGTGGTGTTGCGGTGGGCGGCGATGGCTCTCGTGTGTGCAGTGAGATGGGTTTTACAAGTGGTTCTGATTCCTGCAGCCGTCTGTCCTTCCTTTGCTGTCAGGCTTGGTGATGCTCTGGGTGTTTGTTGGGATTTTGGTTTGAGAGCAAAATCCCTGGCATACCATAGCAGGCGTAGCTACTGTGACTTGCTCACCTGGGTCTCCTGATGCCTCTGTGCATGGGGGCTGGAGCCAGGCTGCCGGCAGCACGTTCCCCCATGGGCACGCAGAACCATCCTCTCCCCAGTCACACCCGTCTGGCAGCCAATTGCACCAGCACCCATCCTTCAGTTTGCTGTTGCCTTCAGTGGTGTGCTTAGGTTGTGCTGCTTATGCTACATCTGTTAAACTTAGGACTTTCATATTTTGCTCTGTGTGTGTGTGCGTCAGTATGCATATGCATGCATGTGCATGAGTATTTAAGCTAGGTATTATATTTTGTCAACTCTTAAAATACTTAACTTTGTGGTGTATTTGTGCTCTTAGAAATATGGGACCGAACATCACTGTTTTAAACTGGGCATTATACAAGTTTGCTGATTCTAATTTAATTATTGAAATCCTCGCTGGAATGAAACCAGCTGTCTCACCCTTGGAGCATATATATCATGAACTTCAGACAGACATGTGTGCGCGAGAGCAGTCCCATTACTTTTGAAGGGAAAATTAGGATCACAAATGAACGCTTGCCTACCTGTTTGTAGGATCAGAGCTGTGAAGCACCTGGTACGCTAAAGGTAAATGGCAGCTAAACCCTTTACTGAGGATTTCCTGAGACTTCTTACTGCTTAAACTCTCATTTTCATCCGGAGAATTAAAAGCTAAAATTATGCAAGGCTTCTCACTTGAAGCTTTTAATCAGCAGAGCCGTTCAGGAAGGTCAGTATGGTGTGGTGCATCTCGTCAGATTCACCGCTCAGAGCAGTACATGTTGCTACCCAAGGAAGCAGAGATACTGGCGTAGCTGGGCGTAAACGCAAATGGGCGTCAAGCAGCAAAATCTGTCCTCCTAAGAAAGCTTGATTCTTAACTGCTCTACAATTCCTTTTTAATTCCATCCCCATTGTCCTTTGCACTCCCCAGACCTGGCTGTCTATTTAAAAGGGGTCTTCCAGGAGCAGCTTTCCATCCGTCAAAGAGGGTAGAGATGCAAGCTCATGGGGAGCAGCTGCCTGGGTTGTTGGAGTCGGCAGGAGCGGGGTGGCCAGCACCTCTCAGACCATCAGGTGCTCCACAGAGCGGAGCAGAAGTCGAAAGGCCTGGAGACCTCAGGCAGCTGTCAGTATCAGTCTTGCAGATGATAGTATTTATGATTTTATTGCAGTACAATGGCATATAAATACTGCAGTCCTAACTCAAACGAATCCTTCCAAGTCTTAGATTTGCACCTGAAGGGCCTCTCTAGATTTAGCAGCTCCCTTCTTCATATTTTGCTGGAGTTTTGATCTTTCCTCTTGCATTCAGAAGAGTTACGTTATTCTGTAGCTGGCAGAAAAAAGCCTGGGTAGGCTGTCTGGAGAGTGCTGCAGGGTACACTTCACAGCACTGCACAGATTGCTAAAACAGGTTGAAATATAGTCCATGGAAACTGGAGTCCATGGAAAGTCCATGGAAGTTCTAGTCCATGAATGTGTGTGAATTTTGTCTTGAGCAAAAAGCCCAAGTCTCCTGGAGAGGCAGGAATGAGATGCTTCAGGCAGACCTCCAACGTGCAGTCTGACCTCCCTGCAATAAACCCACGGGGACGCTGTGTCAGGGAGGTGGCCGCTCCAGTAGGCTTTCAGAACTTGCTGCGGTGAAATAACGAGGAAGCGTTGTCTTTGACTCCAGCAGCAGCATAGCGGATTTTAGGGAGGCTACCTCACCTTCAACAATATCTGAAGTATTTCTGTATATTGTGAGGTATATGTATCTAATGCATATTATACTGTTAGAAAGCTATTAAATAATACACTTGCCAAATATTGAATGCATTAAGAAAAGGGTCTGAATCTACCTTGTATAAACGCGTGCTATAATAATGCTCATTAAGAGTGGCAAAATATGCTCTTGGTGACACTGTTGTAAACGCAGGCTAGCTATAACAGTTTGTTACAATTTATTACAAAAAAGGTTAGATGGCTTGTTTATGTATCGTGTCACATTCCTGCACCAATTCTTACTAAAATTGTACCCCACCTTTTTGTGCCCCATGCACTTTCCTTCATTTGTGGATACAGCAGTATCTCCTGTGTAGGAAAATAAAAAATAATCTTGCTTTGCAATGTCTCATACATTAAATAGCAGAACTTACTGAGAAGGCTCAGAACTTGCCTAGCAATGGCATTAAGCTTCGTCCTTTTTCCTCCCCACAAGCTCTTGGTACCCAAGGTGAGTCACTGGTTTTTACTTTATTACATCTGTGGTTTTTTTCTTATCTCCCATTTGTGGATCTCATCAACACTAATGGTGAACAGGAGGATAAACTGGATGTGTTACCTTATTAGTGCTTATAAATTTTAAATTGACTATTACCAACTTTCTGAAGCAGGCAATAAAATATTTCTCATGTGCATTGCATTTTAATAACAAGAAGAAAGAAGGATGAGCTTGAGTTTAGCTGTCTTGTGTTGCTGAATGCTTTGTTTCAGCTGCTTGCAACTGCGATGGCCCTTTTGTTTAATTCTATAGCAACTGTAAAATGCTGTGATTGGTGTGGTTTGGGTTTTTTTTTTTCCCCCTAAAACAGAGGTAGCCTGTTTTAGAAGCATATGCCTTTGGGATTCCATTTTCATTAGGATGCTGAACAGTCCTAGATTTACATCTTTCTTTGCAGATTGCAATTAGCTCTTTTAATGACTCCTTTGTATTAAAGAAAAACAATGGAAATCTTCCAGTACAGTTAAAAGGTTTCTAATCTTCCTTAATTGTAGGAAGATAGCGGCAGAAATCAGTGAAGGGCGAGAGGAAAAAAAGGGAGCATGCAGATAAGCTTTCCTGGCTAAAGAAGTGCATAAAAAGATAGACGTTTTCACTTCTACAGAATGGACCAGAGGACATTCATTCTTGGTAATGGGAGTGTAGTACACCAATAATAGTCGTTTCTGGTCCTCTCAAAGCGACCGAAGTCAAGGAGGCTTGCTTGGAAGTGTTAGATATTTAGGACCTGCAATATGAGAAGTGTGCTTTTTCATTAGAGGGTTCATAATGCAAATAGTACATTGATATGTGCCTTACAGACTGGGGACTGTCTTTTCACTTGATATTTGTTTAATATGGTTTTATTTTATTTATTTTATTAAGTTATTGGGGGCGGAAGAGATTTGTTGTCTTTGACACCAGAGCTTTTACCCTTTGGTGCTGCCATCCTGCAAAGGTCACTTTCCACGGAGGACAGGCTGACGTTAGTTCCTTCCTTAATTCTTAGGCTCTTTTAGGCATCCTGAATATTTAAGTACAGGCCTTTTCAATCAGCTTGAAGCCAAATAATCACTTACTTTATAGGAGAAATTATGAGAAGAGGGGAGCGAGAAAGCGAAGGTTAGTTACAACTGCTCAATGATTTTCACAGCCATCCCTTTTGCCATGCAGATGGAGAATTGGATGGAGAACAGGACAGTATTTCATGGAAATGTTTGCAGAAAAAAACATGTCATATTTTGAAGCTGAATTAACTCTGTGATTTGAACATTTTTAACCAATTCCGCTGAGGATTCGCTGACAACTGCTGTCACCAACAGCCTGGTTTTACGCCTTGCATCCTCAGGATTTCACCCAGCAGCTGTGCGCAGCTCTCTTCCCAATAACAGCCTCATTTTTTCTTCCCAGTGGAGTTTAATATCACTCTGTCTCCAGAAGTGAATGGTGATTTTTTTTTTAAGAGCTGGTTAATCTTATATATGACTGTAAAGCTACCTCACCAGTAAAAAAGGTACCAATATCTGGTGTTTGATTGTACTGCCGAAGCAGGGCAGAGGCGAAGGCGACGCTGCATGCCTACGTCAGAAGTGACGTGCATATCGATGCTAGATGCAGCCTCTTCTTATTCTTGCCTGTGCTGCCATAAGGAAGATGAAAAGAAGAGCAGCAGAGAGAGGGTTGCTTGGAAGGGCTCAAAGTGTGTAATGTGCTTATGATTTCTCTATCAGTGGCCTGCCGGAAGGGTCTGCCCAGGTGCGTGGCACAAATGACCGAGCTGGTTTGGGTCAGTATTTATTAATGTCCTATTTCCTTCGCCAGCCTCAGCGGGGAGGACTCCTCGTGCGATGGCTTCAAGTGCTTTCCCAAGGACAGCTTAAGGGGAGAGAGTGGGGAAAAGTTTATCTGCCTTCCAAAATTCAGTATCAGAGGAGTAAAATATTTTTTTTTTTTTTCTCTTGCATTTTATATTTTGGGGTTCAACTCCATTTCACAGATACTCCTTAATTTTAATTTCGTTAGATGACATGCTCTTAAATCATGTCCCCTGTCTCTGGTCCTCTCCCCTTTCAAACTTTTCGTGTTAGAAATTCCTAAAATATCATCAAAGTATAATTTTTGGGTTCTTTTATGTCATCGGCGTTTTGTTCAATGACAATAGTAAGTAGTCATTTGATTGAATGGAATTCATCATTCCCAGCGTAAGTTAGTAAGAATGACTATGCTAAATTTGTTATGTAAAATCCATAGCTTGAAATTAGGAACTAGCAAGAACATGATGCAAAAACGCTGATCCTGCCAGGGAGATGCTGATGTTACATTTTATTTTTCTACTTCCTTTTTTTCCCTGTCATGTGACGAACCGTGTTTGTCCTGAACTTCAAATCCTTTCCAGCGTCCAACAGAAACTTAAAGATGTTAGTTTGTTTGGCTCCTCTGGCCCTTTTTAGGAAAACAAAATATTTGGACTCAGGCAACAGATAAGCAGTAATGCTGTGTTTTTAAAACACTGCGTATTCAGAATTGCGTAACAGGGTAATTCTAAGACCTTTGGTAGGATGAGGGCGATAAGAGCTTTTTTTTTAAATGGCGTCTGCTAATATTTTCCTGTAGCTACTTGTAATTGTAAGGACAGTCGTGTCTTGTGCTTGTCTTAAATTTTGAATAGTTCTCACTGCTGTCCAGAGAGCTGGTGATGCATCGTGGTTTTCTGCATTGTGTCAGGATAGGTGCTGGCATTCTCACAGCTGAACTGAACCGCCTTGTAATGAGTTGTAGCAGCATAAGGAAGAAGGCAGGATGCAGAGCTTGTCTCATCGCCAGGTTTTTTTTGTTTACTTTTCGTTATGATTAAATGCCTGTAAAAATAAGCCAGTGATTGAATCCAGTCCTTAATTTGAAAGGGACAAAATGGAACTGGGAGTAGGAAATGTCATGCCTGAATCCCTTAACCATTAAAAATCAAAGCTTTTGGTGGTGTCCCTTGTTGAACCTTTTCTCCTCACTGAAGGCCTGTGTCTTTAAGATAAGGCTGTAGGGAGACCGCTCACTTCTGTTTCCATGGAAGGGGGCAAAGTGTTCTGCCACATGGGAGAGGACAGCCGGTATGTGGGCTCTTGGTAGGAATAAAGTGCTAATTTTAGCACTGTCCAGCCAAACCAGTACTGCCCTAATGTCACGGGCTGGAGGCAGCCACCATGGTGGTGTGTCTGCCGGTCTGGTCCCAGCAGGATGTATTGGCTTCATTGTGGGAACAGCCATACAAATCTCTCCCTCCAAAACCAGCTCATCCCCAGGGCTCACTCTGCAACATGATCTGTCGCTACCCTTCTCGTCCCAAGCCCTTCTTTTTTCCCTATTCCTTGTCACAGGCAAGTAGAGATACATCTAGTCTAACTCTAGATGCTTGCAATGTAGATGTCTACATGAGAGTTATCCACCCCGAAGTCTCTTTGCAGTCAGTCCAGTGGAGAGAAGCAGCATATGCCTGTTTATATGCCTGTTAAAGGATGAGATGAGTAGTTCCCTGGAAATGCCGCCTTTGCCTACAAAAAGCATCTAGATGACCAGCTCAGATTTGCTAGGTTGAATCCTACCCGTGCCAATCTCCTGGGCAGGACTTCTTAAAAATGGCAGTTAATCCAAATGAATGGTTTGGTTTTGGCTTTTTCATCTGGATGCATATTCCAGTAATACTTTATGTAAATAACACCTATTCACATTTGGCTGTTCCCAGTACTAGAGTTTTGGAAGTGGATGGAAGTGAAGAAGGCCCAATGCATGAAACCTGCTGGGAAGACCCCATGCTTTTTGTCATCCCTTGGGAAGGGCATCTGGTTGACCTATAAACTGGTCTAAGAAAACATATCCATTTCAGGGACTGTCTTTAGATGCCTTATAGTCTAGGAAACGATCATGCTTTCCCTCAAGCAAGTATTATGGCTCTTTTTTGTTCTTTAATTCAGAAATCCTTTGTGCCTTTCTGTTTTCATAATGGAGCGTGCACTTCTTATTAAATGAGAAGATCTGTATAGACACTAGCTGTGATATTTGCTTGAATATTAAAGACCTAATTACAGATCTGTGAGGTCTTATTTGTTTTGTCTGTCACTTGCTCAACATCCCATTGTCACCTGCCGCAGTGTCTGCGTTTCTGGCCACAGCATGGGTTGTGCTGCCAGTGCGTTTTTTCCCATGAAGGAATTTTTTCTGTAGTCCCAGATTTTTATAAAGGGAAATGAGAGATGGTGCTATCCCGTATCTTCTGGTTTTCTCTGGAGCTATGTCCCAGGAGGCTTCAGGACACCTGGCAGGAAAGGAGTTAATGCACTGGAAAGGGATCACTGCAGACTGGGTGGGTTTGGTTTTTCCCCGCTTCAATCTTTGGTATTGCATAAACCTCTCTCCTTGATTTAGAAACTTTAAGCTAGTCCCCTGGCTTTGGGATAATAAAACAAACTCTTCCTGGAGAGCGGCAAAAATAAATAAAGTGGGTCCCTTGCTTTTGGAATATGTACAGAACAGTCACTTTTCTTCAAGAAAGCATTAACAAAGCCGGTCCACAGTCTGGCCAGGATTAATACTAATAATCCATTCCACCTCTGGCAGGGTCAGGTTGTGCTCTGGCCCTTGGATTTCAGCCTGGTGCTTTGAATCTTCTCCATGCCGCTCCAGAGAGACACTGGTCTTTCCTCAGATGACTGTTGTATTACAAACCTTGCTTTTGTGGGTTTTTAGGGGTCCCAATCTGAGGGCCATTCTTCCAGGCTAGGCCCCGTAGGAAGCTGGTGCTAAGGCAAGGCAACAACATCTTTTGCCCTCTTCAAGAGAAAGAGTCAATCTTGGTGTTTGGCAGTGGTGTTTCAGCTCCACTAGAAGCAACGTTAAACAAGCGCAGAATGACAGGGAAGCGTGAACGCTAAGATAGCACCGTACCTTTGGGGACTCTCTGGGGAGCTTTCTCTGCTCCGAATTTTCTTAACAAACAACAGAAAAAGGGAGATCACATCCTGTCCTTGCATTTTTAGGAAGCAAAAAGTTGCCTGGCTTAAGAGCAGCTCTTTCATCATGGTATATTTTAGTTCAGTCAGTTATGAGAAGAACTTGTGTGTCATTAAACAGATATTGATGTTATTACCAAGAAGAGGTTGGCAAGAAGATTACCAAATGTTAAATTCATGGGCTAAATGTGATTAAATCTCCTTGATCCATTGAGGAAGTCTGGTTCAGATTGCTGGTAAGTACTTTTACTCATTAGTATGGAATTAGATCTTTTGTGTGTATGTGTGGGTGTTTTTGTTAAATTGAGACACTGAAAGGATACAAGAGGGACACACTTGGAAATTTTCCAGGCTTGGAAACTTGAAAGCACACATTTACCGTATAATCACAATGGAAAATAATTCAAGACCTCTTGCTATTACCTCTTTTCTTTACCATGTTATCTTCCAGAACTTACTCTGAAGAAGCTCTGATACTAATTTTAACTTTGAGTTCTGGTGACAAACAAGTTGTGCTAAAACTGTACTCTTTGTAACAGCTTTCTCGATATCCCTCATGTTTGCAGGTGAGCTATTGTGAGAGTCCCCGAGTTTCTGAATCCAATGAAAACATTTTCTCGTACAGTATTTATTACATTTTAAAATGTTGCAGCTTTCTACAAAATGGGCTGCCACCAAGAAGAGGGAGGAAGCTTGAATGTAAACACTGATTTGCTCATGGAAAATATAAAAGCATTTGAGGTCATTTGGGAGAAGAATTATCCACAAAATGATCCCATACTAGAAGGACCCATCTGTTAAGTTCGAGCTTGGTTCCATGCTGGAAACATTGCGTAAGAAACAGATGCACTTTTTTAACAGATTATCTATCATAGTTTCCATAGTACGATTTCAGTGGGAATTGTGAGCCAAACATCAAAGGATAAATTGCTTAAGCGTTTATTGCCCCAATAAATCATTTTTGAATATGAGATGTGTACCAAAGCACCTTTAGCTGTTGCAGTGATACTAGTTTCTCCCTGGTGTGAGGGTCCTGGTGTTTTACTTTGGGGATTGACTGTTCCTGTACCTGATCGGCTTGCATCGGGAAGAAACCCCTCTTCAGGTAGCTGACGTGACAGCTCTTACCCCGTTCTTGCAAGAATCAAACGCTGTGCTTTGAGGGAACATGGTGCATCTTCAGGCATCTCATCTTCCCTTTAGCCTCACGACAAGC
The DNA here is from genome assembly GCF_000690835.1 of Fulmarus glacialis. Taxonomy (NCBI): domain Eukaryota; kingdom Metazoa; phylum Chordata; class Aves; order Procellariiformes; family Procellariidae; genus Fulmarus; species Fulmarus glacialis. The sequence continues at coordinate 21,907 of NW_009235780.1, forward strand.
TGGCTTCTTTGTGTTATTTTCAGAATGCCTATGGGGTTTGCACGTGAATGGGAAGTGTTGAAAGGAGTGCACTCTTCAGCAAGCTCTTTGGACAAGGTGACTCCTGGCTAAAGCAGCGTTGGTGGCATTTACTGCATTCCTTCCACTCAGGGAGGAGGTAGCCACAATGGCCAGTCGTGTTTGGTGGATGGCATCTTGTTTGCAATCTAACATGAAACCTTGAGGTCTTGTTTTACATGCTGAAGAGGCCGGGCTTTTGCTAGATGGGGGACTGCCGTTTCCTCTCAGATCAATAAAGGACTTTGTAAGTGACTTTCCTGTGGGCAGAAGTAGCTGCAGGAGACTTACTGCCCTGAGAACATGGTGTAGCACCGTATCGTATCCACTACTCAGTGGAGACAGGTGGGAACATAAAATTCCTGTAACCCACAAGCCTGTATTTTTTCAGACTTCAGTTTCTGGTGCTGATCAGTGAAACATTTTGCCTGTTCTGTCTGAAATGCCTAAAAGTCTTTTTGGTTATTCACAACTTCTAAGGGCAACTATGTAGTAAAACAGGAATGTAGTGAAACGTGAATTTGTGCTGTATAGAATACAGATACTAAATATTAGGCATCTAAGAAGAAAACTTTCAATGATGTAGGTCAAAAGGCGTGATAAGGGAGTGTACTGTATATATCCTGCAGATAACATCTAGTAGTACTAGCTTAATTTAGAAAACTGCAAAGAGGAAAATCTTGCTTTGAAAAGAACTGCAAAATCCGTCTTTATAAAATGATGACATGAACTGGCCTCTGAGTAGGAAATAAACATTTTCTTGAAACAGAGATACTTTGTAAGATAAAAGCTTCAGAAAAAGGTAATTTCATACTGAAGAGTCACCAATCCCTGGGGTGTTTTTCTGTGTTTTGATATCTGTTTCACAAAATGACAAGATAAAGAGGTTGATATAAAGGCAAGACTTTGTATGTATAGAGTCCTTTATTCCTTGAAAATCATCACTGGTGGATAATTTCTAATAATAGTGTTACAAGCTATTGAAATGCTACATCAGTTCAATGAAAAAGCCTGAGAAAAGAAAGATGATTCTTAAAAAAATCAGTTGCAAACTCATCCCTTATAGTGCTTGAATCCTTGAAAAATTTATTTCATTTTTAAATAAGAATATCCTAAAATGTGTATTATTGACAAAGGATCCTGCTGCTGAGGGGCAGACAATAAGTGCTCTTACTGTCATCATCCTCAGGGTCAGTGCTTTGTAAATCCAGAATCCCCAGCTTCTGATACTTTTTATGTAAATTTTCTGAGTGTTTAATATGACTGTGTTGGTTTTCTGTCCCCCAAACACTTGGTTCCCGTGGCAGCTGTTGGGGGAAGTCCTTTAGAGCGTGTTTGATGTGATTTGCTTTTAATAGAGCTGTCTCTGAAAGTTTTGCTCTTGCTGGGCTTCCTTTGGGTAGGGCACTGAACCTGGTGTGTATCTAGTGGAACACACATTGTGGAGACACCACTCTCTGAGCAGCCCAGAAGAGCAAACTGATGTGACCGTTGTCACCGAGCATCTCTCCAGCCCCACTCAGTGAATTTGTGGACTGACTCATGTTGCCGTTCGCTGGTGGTGTCCTGACTGTGGGCTGGCATGGGTGCTGGGTGCAGGCGATGGAGGGAGCTTTTCCTGCTGGTTGGAGAATGACGCAGAAACGCTGCTTATGCCTTTGCTCAGGATTCTGCTTCTTTGTGTGAGTTTTTCTCACTTAGAACATTAGCCAGAAAGGTGAGAGCAGTCAGCTGTCATCCTGAAATGAATATTTCGGCTTTGTACTTTCTTACAGAGATATTCAGAAGTTATTCTTGGGGGAAAAAGACATTCTGCAGGTAAAATAACTGATACTAATACTAATATCTCCTTTGCTTTTGGCATTTTGGTGGTGGGGCACCGCTTCATTTTCTGGACTGCGATTGAGTGAGGCAGGAGGCAGAAAGCTGTTTGCGTGGACCTTGAAGGAAAAATGTCAGTGTATTGTCTGAAAGGTAGGACAGAAAAGCCAGTAAGTGGCATAGCAGAAAGGACACTTGGGCTTGCACAGCTTCATGGAGATGAGCCCAGGGAGGTTTCACTCCCTCAATCCCTGAGAAGGAAAGGGGAAAGCCTCTCTGCTCAGTCAGCATTACCAGACTGCTGGCACTTACCACAGCAGATATGGGGTGGGAACAAGTGATGTTTAGACACATTTAGCAGTGATGTTTAGATACTCCTAGATGTAAAAGACTCTCACTAAATAACCAATGAACCTGTTAATACTGTTCTATGTATGGTTTGGTGAATAGTGGTAACATTACAGAGGAACTGGAAGTGGTATTTCAAACTGAGGAGAAATGATTGCAGAGCAGCTTACTCAGTCCACTCAAACAAAGAACTTTTTGAGGTGTTCAGAAGCAAGCAGTGAGTTTTCCCACAAAGGACAGAAAAAAAGAACAGAAGCATCAATAAAGAAATGTTTAAAAGCCCGAAACACAGACCCATAGTAAAAAAACCACGGGTCCTGCTTGGTTACCAAAAGAAATGTGCCAATAGTAAAAGTTCTGTAGCTATTTATAAAACAAGGGATTGCATTTGCTCTGCGGGGATGACAGAGCAGAGAACCAAAATGATCAAACGAAAAATATGCTTCAGCTTTCAGTGATGTCCACTGAAGGAAAGAGGACTAATGGAAATGAGGCTTGGAAGTGGAAAATAGCACAACCAAGAAGAGGGCAACTCAACTGAGTGATTTAGAGGGTGTTTCTCTGATTATTGCCAGGTTCTTAAAGTAAATGGAAATGTAGATCTGGCAAAAAGGATTTTTTAATGAATATCAAGTCAGGCAAGTTGGTGACTGCCCCTAAAGGAACACAGGGCAGGAAATGTAGTATTTAAATTTGAGAACAGGTGGAACAATGTGGTCTAGGCAATATGGATTCATTAACTGAGTTTCTGTATGACCTGAGGGCTTTGAACATGTATTGAAGGAAAGATTAATTAAAAACATGGAAGGGAATGGAAAATAACCTAACACTTTTCTTTGAAAAGAGCTCATTTTCAAGAAAGGGAAGTGTAGCAGATCTGATCTTTATTTCAATATTGCCTTGAAAATCCTAGGAAGTGTGGGAGATTGGTGTGCTGTATCTCCATAGCCACAATAAACTGCCTCTCTGTCTGTGCAGGCATTAATGGGAGTTATATACTGAGCAAAAGGTCAATCCTATATACTGAGCCAGACATCTGTCATGGTCCAAAATGAATTAACATTTTTTATTAATGACTTGGAAAGTGGACTAGAGTCTAAGTTTATTCACTATGCAGCCAATGCCAAACTGAGAGAAAAGTTGCTCTGCAAACATTGAATGACAGGATTAAAATTAATTTGTTTTGGTCAGCTAGGTCTGAAATAAGATACAAGTCAAGTGCAAAATACTGTATTTATTTATCAGCAATCAAGGGCACATCCCCACGATAGGGGATGAATTGTTTGTTAGGCAACAGGTCTGCAAAGGAAGATGCAGTGATTATTGTTGCCTTGCATTTAATCTGTGGTTCAGAGTGGCATGTGTTGTAAGGGAAGCAAACACCATACCAGCATGTATAAACAGGACTGCTGCATACAAGACTTACAAAGTAATCTGCCTACTCTACTTAGCCCTGCTGAGGCTTCAGCAAAAAAGTACCATGTCCATTTTTAGGCATCCCTCATCAAGAACGATGTGGGCCATCTTGAGGTAATTCTGATCTACCAAAAGTTTACAGACTGCTATATATAAAAAAGTCTGAAAGAACTGGGGTTGTTTAATTTACAGAAAAGAAGACGTGGGAGAGACACTCCAAATTTCTTAAATATAACCGCAGACAAAGAGGCAGTATAATTCTCTGTGTCCACAGCAAATAAGACCCCCAAAAATAGAGTGAAGGGCAGACATGTAAACATCAGTATTTCTCTGATGATAAGGATAGTGAAGCACTGAAATAAATTGCCTAACCTGTACTTACATTCCAGGGAGAGCGATTTCACAGCTTTTCTAGGTAGCTGCGTCCTGGAATAGCTCAGCTGTAGCTGATCCTGGCTGTCAGGATTTTCCAGCTATGCCTTCAGTGACTCTTGAGTTCGTCTACAGCTGAGCACAAGGGTTTATACATTGATAAGAAACAAGTAGAGAAGGTGACAAGATATTGTTCTAGAAAGAGGAAGAGCATGTAGATAGACAATGGCTAGAGAGTTTGTTGGTGATTACTTCTACTGTAAAGTGGGATATGTCTCCTGTACTTTTTAAATGCATGATGGAATGTGCCATAAACTGGCAAGAGAAAGAATCAAAGACTGTATGAAGTCCTCTGTTGCCAGTCTACATTACATAGAAAATACAGTGATTAATAGCAGTGCAAATTCTCTGGCGTGTACATAGTCCGTGTATCCAGAGACCTTAGAGATCTGTAGGATTATTTGCAAATCCCTCATGCGATGAAAAAGGCAGTTCAGAACTACTGGCCTGAGTGCATCTTAAACCCAGCCTTTCTCAGAGATGACAAGAAGTATGTTTCTTGGACAAAGCAGCGCAGCTGCAGCTGCGCATGAATTAGTCAGTCTAGCTGTTGTAGCAAGACATTTTTTCTGCTTGCTAATTCGTACATGATGTGGCACATGGAGCTGAAAATTTCTCATTCTGTATACTCACTAAAATAATGAGCAACATCTTTGCAAGCGTGGTGGGTAGCATCGTTTGCATCAGTGTGACCAGAAATGCAGTTGTGGCACCCGTGGTATGTACCAGACAGGACCGGCTCCGGCTCCCGGCAGCGCAGCCCCGCAGTTGGGAGTGAGAAACGAGGAGGAGAAACCTCCTCTGCATTTACTCTGCATATACAGACAAGTTCTGTAGTTGACATTGCTTCTTTGGTGTGGTTGATATGGTAAGAAGCGGGAAGTCATGTATGTTGGCCAAACCAATGCCTGAATACATGAATGGAGATGAACTTGCAGCAAGTACCTTCCTAAGGCCTGATCCAAAACCCATCTGAGTAAAAGAAGTTCTTCTGTTGGTGACAGATTTGGCTTATGTGGCTGCCATTTTCACTTTCCCACTTGTTCTTTTCTTCCAAATCTGTGAAATAAGCATTTTTTAGAATGGACTGCAAAAAGTATATGTGTGGAGAACAGTTTGTATTAGATTTTCTTTCTTTTTTTTCTCCCCTTCTCCCCCCTTTTTTTTCGTAATTTGGATCACTTGAAAAAGCTGGGTTAGGATAGGACTGGATGAATAGTTAAATTAGTAGAACTGAGAAGATAGTAACTTTAGGTGGGAGAGGGTGTCTGAACTATTGGAAATAGTAAGTGGATAAACTGGATTTGGCAACAATAGAGTAATTCTTCTATTATGGTCATTTTTGAATAACCATTAGTCACATTATGAAAATAACTTTGCCCCTGGTGATGTAAAGAAAATCTGTAACTTGCTGTTATTGAAAGGAACAACCATTATTGAAAAAACTTCATTCCTCCTATTTCAGCCTCCTTTTAGAGGTCAAAAACCACAATTCACAGAAGCTAGTCCACAGATGAATAAAAACAAAAATCCTGAAGTCTGTGGAAGCAACAAAAAAAGGTTAAGTGTGGCTGCTAAAAGGAAACAAAAGGAGAAGGAATGATTCCACCCTTGTTTCTGTGGAGAGATTTTAAATACAAATCTCTGAGGGAAAGTCAAATCTGGCTCTTGAATCAAGTTCTTGCCTGAAATGTACGTGCTCATAGAATATCAGAGCAAAGGAAGTAGTGGGTAGACAGCTTTGTACCATGAACTCATTCTGCAGAAAGGATTCTCTTTTTCTAAATGTTTACATTAATTCAGTGGTGTAGAAACCCACTGTGCATTGTGTCTTGAGCTTCCCTTTGCGCATGCATGGGGATGAGTGTGGGCAGCCCTGCACGTCGTGCATGCAAGGGGGGGCTGGACAGGAATGTGTGGCTGCCCATCGTTGTGTGGGAGCCAGCTTGGGCACACTCAGGCCTCTCAGTCTGGACTATAAACCCTTTCAAATGGATTTTGCTGGAATAAAAGCACAAGAAGCAAGGGGTGCAACATAAGAGGCCCTAGCTTTAGGAAGGATGGGTGGAGGTTTTATTCTCATTACCTGAAGAGGGCACTACTGGAGACATGAGAGAGTTTCTACCGCATGGATTTTTTCTTTGGGGGAGTGGGGGTAGAAATAGGAAGTTTTGGGATTTGTTTGGTTTTTGTTTTCCTAGAAGGTTCAGTTAAAGCAGGTTCCTCTTTGCTCGTACTCACAGCAGTGAAGATGCTCGAGCCTAGGGATGACCTGGGACAAAAAGTAAGAGTAACACGAGAACAGAACTTTGCAATAAAATAGTTGTGATATGCCAAAAGTGCAAGGCTCCCTGTCCTATCGTAGGTGTGTGTGAGTCCTTCAAGGATGAAAGCCTGATGTGCGTTAGGTCTGGTATGTGCACATTAAGACAGTCTATTTAAGAGATTAACAACAGCGTTTCTCGCTGAAAGGAGTGGAGAAAGTGGGTTGAGAAGGACGGGATAACCAAACAAACAGAACTCGGGGATCGTGATCTAAGACTTATGGTCAAACCAGGTTAAAACGAAACTCAACAACGTCAGAAAATCTTGTTAGGTTTTTATCCTGTAATCTAACTCTGTACCTGTTAGGTATATATGGATTCTCGCATTACGACTGGATTCATCTTTTAATTTCTGACCTCCTACTTTTTAACTTTTAAAAGGGGAAAAAGAGAGCTTGCCGAGATTTATTCCTTCTCCCCATGCATTTCCTAGTAGTGCTGAGTTGCTGTCTAAACCGTGACCCAAACTATTTCCCAACCCAGCATCCCTGTGTGCATACCACTTACGTCCTTCCTGCCAGTTGAGATGTAACTTGGGTTTGTAGCTTCTTTCCCTGCTCCCTGAACTTTGGTTGTACTGGAAGGAAAGGGGCAGAATGGGCATGCTACATTGATGGGGAAAGAAGGGGCAATTTGGTGGTGGGATTTGTGGGATGCTTGGCAGAGCCCAGGTGTCTCGTTCATGTGGAGCAGACAAAATAACATCCACTCTCTTGCTCTTCTCCTGACTCCTCCAGCCCACTTCATCGAGGTAGTAAGCACGTGCCTCTCTTCACTGGGACTGCTTGGGTGCTTGAACACCCTGGTTTTTCCTAGAGCTCAAACGCTCTTTGAAGCTGAGAGTTATTTTGTATCTAATTTTATTCTGTATTTCTTTCTGTTTCACAGATAGTGACCATGTTTTTTTACTGTATCAATCCTTCCCTTTGAATTTCTTTGTGAGAGATGTATGTGCCAAACACAATAGTATGAATTAAATCAAGCTGAAAGATCCAGTTATTTTACAGCGATCTTCATTCTGAAACTACCAGATAAGACTAAGGGGCAGTTTTGCACATCAGCAGACTAGTTTAGATGGCTGTCTCAGGAAACTGGTTTAATTCTATAGATTCAGATCAGTAAGGTATGCGAGACATTTACTTCATTGTAACAACTTCATGCAAATGCTGCAGCTCTAGGTGGTAACGCCACCCAGTGGAGAAGAGGAATATGGTCAGCTTCCCACAGAGACCCAAAAAAATGCAAGTAGGAATTTCTTACTAGTAAAGATGTAAAAACACTCGTTTTGAGAAGAAATTAAGATTTTTTTTGTCCCTTTTCTATATTCAGTAATTGTCTTGCTATTTTATTTCTAACTTTTTACAAAGATACCTGAAATTTTAATCTGTTTTTTCGCTAGTCATTTTGTTTTCTTAGTATTAAACTAATATCTGTACTTTAAAATGACACAAAAATTGTGCTGAAAATAGAGTTCATATAATGTATGAGATTCCATCATTTCAAAACTTTGCTTTTCCTTTGAATTAGAATAAAAATTAAGATATTTCAATCTTTTATAAAGAAAATTGTTGAAAAAATACTAAGAGCAATCAAAATGTTTTGTCTTATGTTGAAATGTTTTTTTATATACTTCGTGATTTCTTATATACAAAAGAGAAAATGAAACATGTTGAAAAGTTTTAATTCAATTTTACTATTAATAATATATTTTTCCCAGGATAAAAAGCTCAATTCCTACATACTTAAACTCCAGAAAATGTTTTCTGGTGGAAAACTAGAAAAATATGTGAGATTTTTTTTCCTTGTGATTCAAAAATACCGTTTTTTGAGATCTTGAGATCTTAGCAGGAGTGAATTTGTTCTGAAATGACTGATACAATATAATTAGGAACTTGCAGTCAGGTATGTTTCTTTAGGCATAGTCACATAATATGCCGTCAATCCTGAAATTTTTGGGAAACCCGGGGTTAACAACATTCACGAAGGAAGAAGTTTGGCAAGTTGCAGCTCACAGAGGTGTAAAGCACTCTGCATGTTGCCTGCCAGCTTACTAACTGTTACCAAGCAGTACTTGGTATTACTTGGTATTACGAAGGCTGCCGAGGCAGGGGCTTTGCTGCACGCTGGTTGCTGAGGGCAATGAAGGCACCAGAGAAGGAGCACGGGCGTGTTGAAGGTAGCAGTTAGGTTCAATAACTTTGGTTCATCCTTCTCTGTTGCCTTCATCTGGAAGGGTGGGATTTTAGTTTAATGGTGCCTGTCTGGTTTGCTACTGAAGTCGCTCAAGCTGTGAGCCCTGGTTGAACCCAAGTGGAGTCAGCTCACGCTGACATTGTTATTGTCCCACCGTTACTGCCCCATCCCAAAGTGCTGCCTGTGTCCACTGTCAGGTCTCATGGTGAGAGTTTGTTCAGATCTGCTCATGAGCTGCTGCGAAACAAGTTAATTTTTCAAGTAATTGATTGCTTGGCAGGTGAAAAGAGATCAAATTACTTTCACTTAATGTTTCTTGGCAATCTTACTGTTTCTGTTGTGTTGCGAGGGAGACAGCATCCATCATGGCTCACAGCCGCACTGTTAGTCATATGCTGGCCCGGATCAACGCTGCCCAGATTTTGGAAAACTGAATCCTCCCAGGGAAACTGTAGCCTTCGCCAACCCAGCCAGCTGATGCTGAGGGGCCACTCGACTCGATGGCTGTGTATACTCGGCTGGTTTGGAGCTGTAGTTGCAGGCTCATGAAATACCACCCCACAGCGCATGAGTGTTTTGCCGGTCCCTCTGCCACAGGTTGGATTTTTCCGTCACTGTTTTCCTATGTCCCGGGTTTGATGTCTTCAGCCCCATTGCAAGTCTGTGCTCCCTCCTGGCGTGGGCGATGGGGGAGCTCAGGGCTGGGACAGTGAGAGGCTGCCCTGCCGCTGGGAGCCAGGCATGGGCATGGCCAGAAGAAAGCAGGCATGGTTTTCAGTGGGACATCTCCTGCCTTGTTGCTGCTGTTTCAGCTAGCAAACCAGTTCCTGACCAAACCCTAGGCCTGATGATTTTTTTGGGTCCTCTACTCAGAAAGTTTTTCAGATTTTTTTTTTGAGCTCCTTTGGTTCTGTTGCTTATTTTTTCATATTGCCTGTGGCCTCAGAATCATGCTATAGCCAGCAGCTTTGCTTTTAAAGCTGCTTCCCTGAAGTTAGCAGGTATACGTGAGGTTTTTTCAAAGAAGAAAGCTACAATTTGCTGTGTGATTTTCTTTTTACATATGGGAATAGGGATACATATGAGAAGTGATGATTGGGAGTTAGAAAAATATACTGCTTTCCTCTGAAGGTTGTCGCTGACTGTTCTTTGTGGTAGAATAATGACTAATTTTTCAAAAATGATTCATTAAAAAGAACTCTGCTGGGTGATTTTCCTTATTTCCTGCAGGCTTGTACAAGGCATTTTGCTGCGACTCTGTGTCGTAGTTTAACCCCAGCCGGCAACCAAGCCCCATGCAGCCGCTCGCTCACTTGCCCCCCGAGCGATGGGGGTGAGAATCGGAAGGGTAAAAGTGAGAAAACTCGTGGGTTGAGATAAAGACAGTTTAATAGGTAAAGCAAAAGCTGCACACACAAGACAAGCACATCTGCAGGCAGGTGTTCAGCCACCTCCAGGAAAGCAGGGGTCCGTCATGCGTAACGGTCACTTGGGAAGACAAAACACCATCACTCTGAATGTCCCCCCCTTCCTTCTTCTTCCCCCAGCTTTATATGCTGAGCATGACGTCTTATGGTATGGAATATCCCTTTGGTCGGTTGGGGTCAGCTGTCCTGGCCGTGTCCCCTCCCAACTCCTTGTGCACCCTCAGCCTCCTCGCTGGTGGGGTGGGGTGAGGAGCAGCAAAGGCCTTGACTCTGTGTAAGCACTGCTCAGCAGTAATGAAAACATCCCTGTGTTATCAACACTGTTTCCAGCACAAATCCAAAACAACCCTATACTAGCTGCTATCAGGAGAATTAACTCTACTCCACCTAAAACCAGCACACTCTGAATTGATCAGCGAGACATGTTAGAGCATGTACTGATGGAGATGTATTAATGTCAACTGACCAAAAAGCTGAAGTTTGTATGTCAGGAGGTGTGTCTTTTACAGCACGTTTGCTGCTAATGTAGGGATCATCTATTTGAAAATGTTTTGTTTCATCAGTATTGAAGCTGGGGTTTTCAAGAAGGCCGATGATATGGCTATTAACCTTACTGGACCCAGATTAGAGGAATGTGTGCAGCTATGTAAAATAAAAGGAAACGTCATTCTTGTTTGTTTTTGTACAAGCGTACACGAGTTTATGCGTCTTTAACTATAGTAGTTACTGCGGGTGCTGTACGGGACATCTGTGATGCAATGAGTGTTCAGTGATTCACTGATACATAACATGAGGACGCATGTGATGACTCACTTTTTCCCTCCCGCTTTCTTTTCCCATTAGTCTGAAGCAAAGCTTAACAACTTTTACCGTAGTTTAAGGAAAGATTCATACAGGCTCTAATAATTTAGAATGAGATGTATTTGATTGTAAATTAAGTTTCCCTTAAGATTCCTTTAAGGGAAATAAGATTCCCTTATTTTCTTAGATAAAGAAAAATTAACTAGACAAAACACTTGAGAATTGCTACAGGGATTAAGCTTGCAGCAGTGCTGATACCCAGCTACAGCAAAGATTGCTAGTTTTTGGGAAAAAAAGATAAAATTAATATGAAGAAAGTTCTGCTCTTCCAAACTAATTTTTTTTCTCCCATTTACAGATACAAACAGATGTTTCTATTTGACTATCTCAGAGTTCTCCCATAACAATCGAAATTAAAAAAAAATTCTTTTGGAAGAAAAAAGTAAAAAACTTTGGAAGCCACCTTTGGGGAGGAAAAAGCTGGGCACCTGCTGTGCTGTTCAACGGTATCTGTTCTAGTAAAAGTTTTTGATGGGCTAGTCCCTCTACAAGTGTTTAGATTTTTCTGTCATTATTTTCCCATGCCCCTTGTTTCATGTATTTATTTGGCTAAAAATGATTGAGTTTTGCTTAGCTTGCTATTTGATGGCGATTCCGATCCAGCTTTTCGGGAAGGAAGAACTGTATTTCACAGACCACAGGAGGGAGTGTTGTTCTGCGAGTCTGGCTGCTAGCAGCTCTCTTGCTAGCATGGAGCACTCCAGCTTCTTGGTTTTACCCTGTTAAAGGAAAACATTTTCTTCAGCAGTTCTCAACTTTTTCCAGGCTGAAGTGGTTTCACAATAACTCAAAACTTTTTTTCAGTGGATAGTATTCGGAATTTATTGCTTAATAATGGCAGATCCTGAGTGCTGGCTCTGCAGCTGACACACCGGCTTTCCACCCTGTGCATCAGCCATGCTCGGAGTGTGTGCTTTGTGGGAGGGTGAGCCGGGGGAAGGCAGGCAGGCTTGGTTTATGTACTTTCTGCTTCCCTCTTTTCCAGCCTGTAGAAGCACAAGTTCAGTTAGACCTTACCTGCAAAGAGTCAAAGAGTCCTTCTATCGCACTGCCTCTAGTTCACATTACAGCGTCTGCTATGTTGGAAGTGTCAAGTTGTCAAACTTTTTTTTTTTTTGCTCTTTAGATTTCAGGAAGTAATCTTCTCAGGGCATCACCCTTTCTGCTTTATGGAGGGGTGGTTTGCTTTAAGGCTTGCATAGACAAATTCTTTGGAGCTGCTTTGTTGGCAGCCCTCAAACGGTCATCTTACGTGAACTCAGTCTGGGTGCTTGGTAGCTGCATGCCCATGAGTTGCTTGACCTTTTCTAGTGCTTGAGGCAGCTGGGATGGACTGGAGCTGATGGCCCTGTTCGCATGTCACGTAGGACAGGTGGCTGCTGGACACTGCCAGGGCTCATAACAGTTCAAGTGTTAAAATGAAGTCTCTGGGGTAGATGCACCCAGAGCAAGACTTCAGGCAATTCATCCAATATCTACTTTTCGCTTGAAGAACTGGAACCTATTTTTTGGAGGAAATGCTACCACACGTTGAAAGAGAAATGTGAAGAATCCTGCAGAGAGCATGGCAGTCACTTGCCAATCAACCCAGAGAGGAACATTATCTGTGAGTGATATTACAGGAGACCCCTAAGTGGACAGTCTATTGAAAGCACGATTTTGTGAAGGTCTCCGGTAGTGTGATCTCTCCCTGCAGTGTAATTCAACAGGTGTATTTCAGCTACTTTTCCTAGCTACAGATGGCCTAGCACTTTGCTGGGTAGAGGAAAGTACCTCTCTAGTCATGCATGGCTTTTAGCCCCCTACTGCCAGCTTTTCCCAAGCGGCCTCTATGCTGGAGATGGAAACATTTTATCTTTTATTTCGTACAGTATCTTGTCCATGCATTCCTCTTTCACAAAACTTCAGAGGTCGTGATGCAAAGGCTTCAAGCGAGGCTGCAAGGAGTTCAAAATCCTTATGTACTTAAGGTACTGTCATGTGTGGTGATCATACAGAAATCTGTCAGTTCGGCAATACACTTTAGTTTGGTCTGTGGGAGTTAAGGCAAAGAAAGTATTCTGTTTGACAGAAGTAGTAAATGATCAAGTAACTCTCTCAGCACTCCCTAAATAGCTACAAATACTTCCAGGAAACATTTGGTTCATCCCAACCGAGAGATGTGAAATCAAACTTGTGGAGAATTATCTTCTTGGAGCAGTCTCAGTGGAGCAAACGATAACATGTGGCTTTATATAGCAATAGGATTAAAACCCACAGAGCAACACAGCTGCTGGGCTGCACCTCTTGTTATAAGATCAAGCACCACACTCCAGTGCCCTGCAAAACTAAGTAAGCACGCTACACTGGAATATCCATTTCAATCGGCCAGCTTGCAGATTGTTTCCACCATACTCAGTCCCACAGGAGATAAAGTCTTCCTTGCCATGACTTGCTTTTCTTCATCCTAAGTTTAAAAATTTCCAGTTTTTGTGGAACAAATGCTTGTGTTTTCTGAAACCAACAAGTGCATTTTGAACTATATGTCCAAAAAACTTGATATAGTTCTGGTCAATCTGCAAATGACAATATGCCAGCTTTCTCCATTCTTTATACCTAACTTCTCCTTTTCCATTGTTCTCCTCTCTTTCCCCTTGCAAAAGTCTACTTCCTGTCTAGCAAAGCGTTTCCTAGCCACAACTGCCCTTGCCATTGAACTGGCAACACCAATGTATCTATGACCTATTTCCTTGACAAATTGCACTTTTTCTCCTAGAGCAAGCCTCTACAACTGCCCAAAATTTCCAAAAGTCTCTTCAGTTCCTGCTTTTGCATGTTATCCAGCATTTTGCTCATTAGATGTTGGGCAAACTGCTGCAGGCAGTTCCCCTCTAAGAAACAGAAAGTTGGGAAGCATGGCTATGCCATCTGACTGATGATCTTCCAAAAACACACAGTTGTACAACTTCTCTGCATTCAGTCACATCTCTTCTTTCTGTTAGCC
>NW_009235780.1:35780-46989 GCF_000690835.1 Fulmarus glacialis
ACCAGGAAAGCCGAGCGTAAGATAGGCCTCTGGTTACGAGAAGGTTTTTAACCTTCTGCCCAGCTTCTTAGCAAGATACAGCAGTTACTGCCTTGCAGCCAGTCAAATGTACCTGACAACAGCTGTGATAATGAATTTATCAACACCACCTGGATAGCTGTTGGCTGCAGGGATAGATTCCTTCCAGCTGGGGCTCACACATACTTCTCATTCTGAGGGGTGCTCCCAAGTTAGATTTCTGCCACAGAGTGTTGGCGTGAGCCCCAGAGCCACTTGTAGGAATATTGTCTTTGTCGTCCTCTAGTACTGCTGTCACTGCTGGTCTTCACAGCTCTCTATCACTGTGTAGTCCTGCTGGTCACTCTGCTGAGTTAAGGGCCATGTGGGACATGTTCTTCCAAAGTCCTGGCTTGGTACCTCCATTCGGCTGTCGCAAACCATATCACAGCAGAAGCAACATCCCCGGGAAATGCTATATGTACATGTATGTATTTGTGGAAATTTTTGAGGGAATCTTGTAATCACACCTATTGGTTCACAGTAATTTCTGTGTATTTCTGCAATTTCTGTGGGAATGTCTTTTTCTTATATTGGATATGTTGGGTAAAAGTTACTGGTCTGATGCTGGGTTGGATGTGCAGGAATATTGGGCAGCAGATTTTATCACGAATGAAAGAAAGACTTTTTTTAAGAGTACATGATTCAATTCCTTCAGGATATTAGGAGGGCCAAGAGTGTAAATGAGTTAAAAAATGTATTAGATAAAAACCAAAATGCTTTGAATATAGCTTGTGGCAGTCCTTAAACTTTGCATTGCTGGAACTGAGTGGGAAAGCCGGTGTAAGGATAACTTCATATTTGCCCACTGCTTTTATGGTCTTTTTAAACATGTAGTACTGTGAGAGAGGAACTGGCTGAAGTCGAGCCAACCTTTGCTCTGACACACCAGGCCTCAGGGAGGCCTATTCATAAGATAGCAAAGTTATTTTTAATGCTGTGGTCCTCCTAAAGGTATCTTTAGACTTTCAGGTATTGGTGCATTTGCGTAGTCTTCTCAATGCCACAGCTGCTCTAAAACAGTTTTAGCATAGAATGAATTGTAAAGATTTCTGAGGGACGCGTTGGAGAATGAGTTGCTTTACTGTAGGGGAATTTGGAAAACTGGAAAATGGGTTAAATATGGAAACTACTTTTAAATTTCACAGTCGGTGCACAAATACTTGTCCATAGTATTTCCCTTCTCAGCATATTTGAGTCTTATCAGTACTGTTGTTTCATTCCTCCACCCTTACAAGCAGGTTAGGCATCAATGTGACATCAATATCTTGGAAACACCTGGAGATATGTATGTTGGTCTCATGCATTAGAAGCAAAAGGAAAATTATTCTACAAAAAAGCGTTACCACACTAATCTTTACTCTTTGGATTTTAGGGAATGTGAGCTAAGACCCATCCGAATGTCATTAAGCTGTTTCTTTTAATGAGGTATAATTTACCTGGTCATACTTTCTTCTAGATGGTTGGGCATAAAGTATTATGAAAGCAACATATTCCTTTTCAGGAAAGTGCACAAAGAATGGGAAATAATTGTTTATGTAGGTATTTGTGACCTTTGTTTTTCTCATGAAACAGTTATGGCTTCTCAGAAGGAGACTTAAAATGATGGGACAGGAGCATAACAGAATGGCACAGATAAGATGATTTCTTTTTTATGGAGTGAACAATAACTGTGAAATTTTTGGAGAAAAAAGTTGACCAAAAAATTGATTCTCATACAGTAATGACCAATAACAGCTGTAGTTTGAATTTGATTTACTCGGAGGGTCTTCACCTAGAAATCCAATACTTGTATACTGCAGCATCAGATGCATTTACAACAATACGCGAGTTTGATTAATGGAATTTTTTACCCAGCATTGACTTAAAGAGAGGAAGGGACTTCAGTAAATGAAAGAATAAGACCCAGTTCTGTCAGTGACTTGCAACAGAAGCCCTAGCATGCCTTTGCTCATAAATAACATCTACGTTGTAGCATTATGATGAGACTTAATTTTGGAAATATCTTATCATCTTTGGAAAACTATTAATTTGCATGTGTATATATAGTTTTATTTGAAGAAGAGTTACTCCATTGTACAAAGCATGACTAAGACTTCATGTACAATTTTGGTCATCCATATTTAAGTACAACGACCTAGGGCTGGAGTAGATCCAAATAAGTGCTGCTAAAATCAGGGAGGAGGAAGATCAAAAGATTTTAGATTGCTTAGCCTCACAAAAGAAGGACATTGAGAAGGCGGTAGGATTATCCTTTCTTAGTAGGGACCAAATACTAGGGATGAAATGGGAGAGCACAGCTATTTAAGCTGAAGATTTAAAGGGCTATAATGGGGCTCTGAATAACCTTAGGACAGAAATTAGAAGATCGTTTCCAGCCATCAAAACAGTGAGGCTCTGAAACTCTTCAGAATGAAAGTAATGGGAGTAAAGGCAACAGGTTTATGAAGAAACTTGTCTGCTCAGAAAGCTTGTGACTGTGCTCTGACCAATTATTGCAGTAGTTGCCAATACCCAGGACTCTCGGCTCAGATGTGCTTTCCAGTCCCTGTACCACAGGTTTTGCAGCTGTAGTCCAAGCCTGTTTTACTTCCAGGTATACCTTCTTTTTTTTCATTTCCACACAACAGCATGAACAGATATCCAGAAAAGCCACCGGCCACAAACAGCATGCACTCTTTAAGCAGGCTGAAAGGATTTCAGGATCTGTGGCTTTGACTTCAAAGGCTGAAACATCATCATGGGATGCTCTGTAGCAGCACCTCCAGGTGCAAGACCCTGCTTCTGACTGTCTTGACCATGAATGGCAACTGTGCAGGGAGCAAGGGCAGTTGAGTGTGTGGTGGAGTTAGGGACAGAGGCTGGGAGTCCCCAGGTGGGCGGTTACTGAAGCTCTGAACTCGATTTTAGAATAGTGCTCTTTCAAAATGATTGCGTGGTCAGCATGCTTTGAGAGGCCTGCAGAAGGAAGGCCTTGCCTAAAGAAGACATTGAGTCTGACTACCATCAGCTAGGAGAAAAAAGGTGTGTATGGCTACCTGGCACTGGTAAAAATGGTACAAAATCAACACATGATAGTTCTGTCGGGTTTTCTCTTCCAATTTTTTTTTTTCTTCATTTAAGCACCAATAAAATGTTCCTTTAGTTGTGCTTAAAGGTTTTTTCTTACAGCTTCCTCTTCTTGATTCTTGACTTGGTTCTTGAAAAATACTGATGTAGGAAATCAATGGTTTTGGTAGAAAGGTAGCGCATTATTGTGACTCAGTGCGAACTACTGTTTTTGGATGAGTAGCTAACACTGAACAAAGAAACAAAAGAGGCAAGTGAAAAACGGAGCAAATGTAGCCCTAGAGAGCGTCAGAGATTGTAAGGAGGCTCTCGTAAGCCAGTCTCCATGGTACACTGCGTACATTTCCATGGCCTTGTTTATACAAAGAAGTATTGAGTAGGCAGTTTAGCTGTTCTCCTTCCTCTCTCTAGGCAGTCTTACATTAGAGTATTTTAATAATGCAATTACCATTGTAGCTGTTTAGCACACCTACAGATTACCTTGCATTCCCCCACCTCTTCCCTAACACAGGAGGCATGCAGCAGAGTGATGCTGGAGAAGAAGAGGGACCGCAGTTCAGAGATTTCCCCTCCTTCCTGCTCCTCACAGCAAGAATAAGCCTGACTCCATTTTGAGGGAGAGGAGCTGCTCTAAGGGCAGGAAGGGGAGTTGGGGAATGAGAAGACTGCAGGATAGGTATGATCTTGCAGAAGACACTGGGTGGGAGAGGGATTAGGAGAGAGGAAGGTGATCCCAGGGGAGCAGTGGGAATGGAAAGGCCTCCTCAGCCTCACTCTCACTGACTCCTCTTGATCATGCTTTCCAGTATGGACATCAGCGATGCCAGGATGGACAGAGGAGGCAAGTGATGCAGCTGGACTTAGCTATCCCCCTTCTGCATGGCCTCATGGTATTACTGCCTGTTTTAGGGGAACAGCTGTGACAGACCAGAGCAGTGACTGGCACATCGTGTTTCATGACCTGTAGCCAAGGGTCAGCCTGAGAACGTGCCAGGTCTTTCCAGCAGGTCTGGGGTGCCCCGTTCCTTCATGCCCTGTCACGTCCCGACCCAGCAAGAAGCAGCATGCACTAGTTAAAACCAAACTGGAATACAGCTTTTAAAATACATTACTCTTTGGGAAAGGGGAGGGGTGTGTTAAAGGGCTGTCAAACATACAAATCAACAGTGTGTCACATGTACTCGGCAGCAGTTCTGTAACTGGGGTCTCATGGAGCTGGTAGGACCAAAGTCAGATGTGTAGATAAGCCCCTTCTTCTACAGCCATGAGGGAATACGCACCAAAAGGCTGTGCCAGGAACAAAGAGGTGCCTAATCTAAAGGCCTTGAAGTGTTTGTGAGAAGGGTCGTGTGAATCTGAAAGTTGGTGGCAAATATCCTGCCCATGGGACTTGCACTTGCTGAGACATGTTTATGTAGATGGAAGTTGTTTGTCCAGATGGCACTTAAATAGCTTTGCTCTCCATTTCCTTGTAGCAGTAAAAGAGCTGCACATGGATCACATTCAGGAAGTTGGCCCTCTTTATTTTTTAAAAGCCTAAATATTTACAATTTTCTTTCTGGGTGAAAGAAGACCAGGTGAAATTGCATGAAAGTCCATCTATCAAGAGGAATTAAATGAGTTGACTCATCCTGTTGACGGAGAGGCTAGCTCTGTGGTTACAAACCAAGGCTGAGGCCAGCTCTGTGCTCCAGACCTCTGCCAAGGCAGCTGGGTCACAGCTGGGATGTAAAGCTGTGTGAGCCTTGATACCCATGGCTTTTTCCTGGCAGGAACACCTCGTGTGCAGGTAGTCCCTCGGGCAAAGCTGCATGCAACCCACGAGTTGTTTCTTTTGCAAGCTGGAGGTTTCCTACGCAGCAAAACGTGGTGCTTGCTGGAATGAGGGTGTCCCAGCCGGAGGCAGGTTTAACAGATCAGCCTTCCCATGTGAGTAAAACGCTTGGGAGCCTCAGGGTAGGGAAGTCTAGAAATCTGACTTGGCAGATTCGCCGTATATTCACGAATAAGTTGTTAACAGGGCACTTGGGAGTACGTAATAGCTTTCCCATCAACCTAATCTTATACACCCCTGTCCCCCTTGATATTCCACTGCTGCATGATAGGGCTGCAGCCTTCAAGAACTCAACTTGTCAATGAAAAATTGCATTTGTTTTCAAGCAGCTGGAGGCATTAAAGAATAATCATATGTGATTTTGTTTGCCCAGCTTGAAGCACCTTTAAAAAGGCATGGATTACTGCATGCTTTCCAGAAAAGGTGGTCTGCAACAAATCACCTCGTTTAAAATCCTTCCAGTTTTTCTAAAGGGACTAGCAATTTTTGGTGTCTAATTTAGGCCAGCAATCTTAAGATAGAAAGCATTATAAAAACGCCAACACTTTTAATGTTGTCTGCCACTGGACTGGATACAGTAGGGTTTATATGCTGCGGCAGATGAAGCAGAATTAGCATTTTATAGTGTTAAACCATGGCTCTTTTCAATGTGGTTATTCTGTATGTTTCCTTCTTCTTGCCTCCAACAAAAATACTGTGAAGTGTGGGCTGTGAGGGCAGGGAATACTAAAAATGCTATAAATGCTTTTTCACACTGTTTGAAAGAGAATTGGATTGAAAACTTAAGCCGCAGAATAGTTTCTTGCTGAATACTGGTTAAAGTGCTGTAGGTTTACTGTTTGGGGAACACATCTTCAAAATACTTTTGTGAGGTAAAGGATGATGGCAGAGGCCATTGCAAGTTCAGAACCAAAGGAACTTTGGAAACCAAATTTTAAATCCAGAAATTATGTGTGGTACTAAAGTCAAACACATGGCAGAGAAATACCATGTATTAATCATGTACTGAAAAATAAATATTTTGCCTGTGAATTGGAAAGGTATGAGACAAACCAAAATATAAACACATGGGTTTAAAATAATGACTAAAATAATATTAGCTTTACATAACTGGGGTATTTTTTCTAATTTCAAGTTGTTTTCTAATTCCTCCTGGAAGAAGAATATTTCATTTGTCTGCTCATGCACTTAAGGAAATGCCTCCTGAAATGCATTGGATACACCCAACAAATAGTCTCAAAATGGCTGTCTACCAGTCCTCATCCTCAGTTCCTTACCCATTGCATCTCTTTGCTCACGTAGCTTCTATTTCATCTCCTGTTACTGTCTTCCCACAGTAGCATGTAGTCTTTGAGTTCCCGTCCCTGGGTCCTTTGTCTCCCATCGCACGTTGCCCAGTTGTCAATGCCTCTGCACAGCTCCCTATTCAGTGGAAGTGTGAGATGAAAGGTAAGTCTTCCTTCTGAGAGCTCTCTCCAGCTTAACTCAAGATATTGCTCATCATCTCCTCTAGGTCTGGGATGAGAGCCTGATGTATTTTGCTTCCTTCAGCTGCAGAAGCAGAGACCTCACAGAAGATAAAGGTACAGGTGGAAATCAGTCCAGTTCCAGCTGCACTGATTCCCAGTAGGTTACCAGGGGGAATTCTGACTAAGCTGAAATCATGCGTAGTCACAATTTTCTCATGAGGTTTACAGCTATGCATAAAATAATAGGCCTTATATAAATACAGTGAATAATACCATAAGAGCAAAATAGCAGTGGCTGATAAACACCAGGATGCTGAATAAACGATAATATCCTTTACATTCCAGTAGAAAAGATTTTGAATGAGAAAATTAAAGTATGTGGCAATCTGATTTTTAATTCACTCAGTAAGCATCCATGTTCTTTCAGAATCAGTGGGAGTCCCATACTTCTTTTGCATCTTCTACTATCAGTACTTTGTATCATAGGTACTGCTTTTTTGGTGAAGGAGAACCATCTTCTAAGGTCATAGTTATATCTCCTTAAACAGTAAGAGGTATGAGAGAGGGGGAGTAGTGAGTTAATGTGGGCAGTTTTACCCTTTTGGAAAGAAATTAGTTTCTCCTTAGGTGGCAGGCCAGCCTGATGTCATTATCTCTCACTGCCCAAGCGCTGGATCTTCTTTCATGTTTCATTGTTCCATAACCTTCTTGTGTGGAAGAGTGGCGTTAAAAGGTTCCTAGTGGAGTTCAATAAAAAAAGCATAGAACTGAAGAAATTGGCACCGATGTGATCTTTCCTAAGGGAACAAGTCCAGTAGCGAGCTGTGAAGGACACGCTGTTTAGAATAGCAATCTTCTCTGCAGGACTAAAAAGCCTAAACTGATTTCTCTTAGATACTCAAGAGGATGAACATGTATATTACCAGGAGGAGGCCTTTAAAATTGACGGTGTCTTCCATTTTAGATTGAACACACATCACTGTCCAAAGACTGCATAACATAGTTGTCTGTTTTTCACTACTCTCTTTCTCCTTAAGGGTTTGTGTGGAAATTAGGAGTTTGCAATATTTTCTTTATCCACTTGTTCCTCCTCTTCCTCCTTAGTCCCTACTTCCAAAGGAGCTGCATCATGCTAGTTTAGGTCCCAGTCTTTCAAATGTTTACATACCCCTAAATCTAATGCACATTAATAATTGCAGTGAGACCAATTAAACTAGATCAGTACGTAGAAATCAGCTTATGTACATGTACACTTCTTGAAGAATTATGTTGGCTAACTTTTATGAATACAACAGTTCTGCATACCAAAAAGTTTGGTGGTTTTTTTAAATGTACAATGGAAAATGACAGATACAGTTGGGGTTCAGTGTGCTCCAGTAGCTTTGTGGTTGTTTTTCTCACACAGACTTAATGATAGCTGAAAGCACATTGCTATGAAAATGACACTGAATTATTTGCACTTATCATAGTCATTTTCTGGAAATACTTTTTTTTCCAGTTTCTTGCCAGAGATTAGGATCATATGAGGAAAGGAGAGTTATTACCCTGCTTGTCAAATTTGCACAGAAATGCACTTGCCATGATGCAACAGTGAATCACCTTTTAAGCTTGGCACAAGTGAATAAAACTAAGGCTCAGGGAAAGCAGCATCTTAAATGTGAGCATGTGTGGGACTGCAAAAATCCTTAACTACGGACCGATCTTGGCTCACAGTGCTCTTAAGTCACCTTATGAGTGGGTCAGACTGAGAGCTCACCTCTGCCAGAAGGGACAGGCTCACTTTTTCCTCACTTGATCCTCCTTCCCTGACCCAATTGCATTGTCTTCCCCCTCCCCTCAGGTCTTGGCATTTCTTTATAGTGAACCAGTTCAGCTCTCAAACCTAGCCAAGAAAAAGGAAAAAACCCTACACTTTTTTTTTTTAACCCAGGTTGTTTGTCCAGCATTTTAGAGAGAAGAAGGTGGCAGAAACAGAGTGGGCTGGAAAGTCCTCATTTGGCCAGTGAGGAAATTACGTTGTCTCGGGCCTCATCACAAAATCGCAGCATTCGAGCTTGTTCTACCAGACAAGGTAGAGTGAATTAAGAAGTAGCTGTCCCTGGATAGTTTTCTGCACGAGTGTTTGAGTTAGTTTATGTATAATTATTCCAGAATAACGCCCCATATAGACTAGTCTGTGCCACTGATAATTCATTAGAATAAAAGAAACCAACTCACATTGCTGATTTCAGACAGGCTTTGCAAGGCTAGGACAAACAGCTATTTAACCCAAAGTGAACAAGACCTAATTTGAGTATCAGGTTATTAACTGCTACTGAACCTTGAGGAACCATTCTGAGTCACTTTTCACTCAGAATGCTCTGGGAAGCACCAAGCTACCCCTTGGGTGTTTCAAAAACTATGACTTCTTACTGCACTTTCAGAGGCTGAAAACTTTCAGTGCTGAACAGTTTCAGTATAAGGGATGGGAACCCCTTCGAGAATCTAAATTACTAGAACCAAACCTAATTATCACAGAGAAGTAGGAAGTTCAGCCTTGATGTGCCCTTGAGGCCCTGATGTGCACCAGTCACATACAAACTTTGTTTTGTTGAGAGTCTGGGATTATCATGTTAGTCATCAAGGCTAAGCCCATGGGGAAAGCAAAGAGCTAAACTGCCTCTTTCCCAGTGGAATTTGTGGATTACTCATCTTTTTCTCCTTGTGGCAAAGGAGCACACTGTATTTGGCTAACCATGAGCTTATGAACCACGAGAGTTTTGTGACAAGTCCGCCATGTAGGAGGGACCGCTGTGCGCTGCAGGGGCTCTGACTCCATGTCCCTGCTTTTCTTCCACCAGCGGGTTGACAGATCGTCCCTGTGCCACATCAGGAGGCCACGTGATGAGCTGGCTCACCCTGAGCTGCCTTCCTGGTTAAAACAGAGCCAGCGCAAACCCAGGCTAACATTTTAAATCTAGGTCAGTGCGTTAGTCTGCTTCACTAGCTGACCTGGGGCTGCCTGGGAAAGGTTTTTGTGCGGCTTTCCCCTCTGCAGGACGTATTTGCTGCTTCCCTGGCATCAGTGCAGCGTTGGAGTGATTCAGATGAGCTCACGGATACAGAAAGGAGCTGGCCTGCCCTCGGGGTGGCTTGTCATGGTCTGTGCAACCAGAAGTCACGATCAGCATCAGGGCTGGGGCAGAAATCCCTCCATGACTTATCACGAGCCTCTTCCTGCATTTTTAGAAATGTAATGGATCCATTGAAAAAGCAGGATAGCTTTCTGCTGTCCTAATGAGTTATAGCTCACTGAAGAGCCTGACGAGCACCGGCACCCGTGCAGGAAGAAAACTGCCTGGTTCTGGGGAGGAAGGAAAGAAGCCCCTTGCTTTCCAGCAGCAAGCCTTCAGGTTGGCTCAGCAGCCCCTTAGCAAGTACTTTCCAGTGTCGGACACCAGTCATAAAACAGCAGGTGAGAGCACAGAAACAATGTACGTACGATGGTGTCTGGGGGAAAAAATATGACCGATGGTATAGCCAGCCACAGTAACAACAGCCTTTTGGGCCTTAAAAATAAGAAGCCCCTTGCTTTCCAGCAGCAAGCCTTCAGGTTGGCTCAGCAGCCCCTTAGCAAGTACTTTCCAGTGTCGGACACCAGTCATAAAACAGCAGGTGAGAGCACAGAAACAATGTACGTACGATGGTGTCTGGGGGAAAAAATATGACCGATGGTATAGCCAGCCACAGTAACAACAGCCTTTTGGGCCTTAAAAATGCCCAAGCAGCAGAAAGGCAGAGTCACCAGAGAGGAGAGGGTGTTTCAGCATAGAGTAGGTTAGGGGGCAGTGTATTAGTCAACTACAAGCCCAGCAAGCAATGCCTCAGTTTCGGTAGGTGGGACCCCAGAGGATGCAGGAGGATGCATGTAGAGGGGGCTGGGAGGCTTGCGTGGGTGTGCTGAGGACCCTCTCTGGCTCCTGACGAACGCCTCTGGCTGGAAGGAGTTGGCTCCTTGTGTCGGCGCCCTTTGGTTTCTGTGGCACATGTCTTGGCTGACGAACCCCTGCTTGCTAACGTAACGCCGTTTGCTTTTGACATTCCAGTTCAGCGTGAAGGTACGAGACAATAGGAAAGGCAAAGAAGCCGTATGCTCCAATTTTATGGTCTGATAAGGGTGGAGGGAGAGAGATTGCTCCCAATCCCAGGTAGACCTGCCAGTTTTGTCTCACCGGGTTATCCAGAGGCCATCCTAAAGATAACACTACCGTCAGCCACCCGCCCTCCAGCGTGGTGAACATCACCCTTGTGACTGCAGCGCATTAAAAGGAGACTGGGAAAAACAGGAGGACACATCTGTGGGGATTGTTATAATTAAAATCAGTGAGGAGCTGCATTCACACCTTTTTAATAGGTCTTTGTTACAATCTAATTTTCTAAATGTGAACTCACTGGAGTTCTAACTTGAGCTGTTGTAACCCTAATTATTGGGGTCACATTTTGGGTACCAAAGTTAGTGTTCAGGGAACTGGAGAACTGACATTAACTCAGTGGTCCACTGGTGCAGGTGATTAGTGTGTAAGCACCCCAGTGTTATGCCATGTTGGTGCTTGGTGCTGTTTTCATTTTACCACAGGATCTTCGGGAGTGCAAACTGGCTTGCGAGAAGACATTTCTGGGATGGGGAACTAGTGGTTTTTAACCCACACTCTTGCTTCCGTTTCCTCTCGCTGTAGAGGCTGCTGGGCAGATCTGTGTTCACAAATGGCATCACCTGCACTTTGGCCACAACAACCCCATG
>NW_009235781.1:0-6946 GCF_000690835.1 Fulmarus glacialis
GGGGTTATATTCGGCGTGGCTGATCAGAAGCGAATTGAGGCGGTTCAGGAGGGGTTAACCAAGAGAGCTGAACACCGTCCTTGGGGCCTGGTTGGTGGCGAAGGGCTCTGTGCTGTGGTTTCCCAGTTTGGAAACTGGAGGTGTCACGATGCCGCACAGGGAAAAAGAGTGTTGTGTAAATTTATTACGTATTGAAATGTGCGGCTCTGTCAGAGCTTTGCCTGGAACTCGGAATTGCTGCATTCTTTAACGTGGATTTCTCATCTCCATTGCTTTCTCTCTTTATCTATATAGGACCAGTTGTCCTGGCTGTGTAGCTTATTGATTACAATATTTGTCACTTAAGAGGTGTGTTCCTTTCTATTTGCATCAAATTAGTGCTTAACACATATGCCAAGAAGCTTTTCGTTTTGTGTAACAGCCTCACATCTAGGCCAGACAGCAGGGAGCCTGTCCTTTGTCACTCATTTTCTCAGCTCTGCCACTGGCATCTTGAGGAGTTCTCTGCTGCAGGGGATCTGTCTTGGACAATTATTTCTGCATGCCACTTCCAGTAATGTTGGGCTATTATCTTTGCACAGGGCCTTTGGATTTTTGCAGTGGAAAAGCTTCAGAGTGTTAAATCGGTGCCTTTCCTTTTGGTTTATCTTTTTTTTAGTCCCTACAGTGTGGTTTGTAATTTAGCAGCAGCAGCAAAGATGCAGGTCATGCTTCTTG
Source organism: Fulmarus glacialis (assembly GCF_000690835.1). NCBI lineage: Eukaryota > Metazoa > Chordata > Aves > Procellariiformes > Procellariidae > Fulmarus > Fulmarus glacialis. The sequence goes on from NW_009235781.1 coordinate 718, forward strand.
ACAACCTTTTTTTTAAAGCTTTTATATAAGTTCCTGTTTCCTTGTTTTAAAAGGAAAGGACTCAATTTTTTACAATTCAAAGGTAGTTAGTAAGATACAGTTTGACTGTGTAGTAACTACAAAGGGATGGATGACTTTTAGCCCACACTGAGATATGTTTCCTGGTTAAATATGACTGGTTTGTTTGAGCTCCATGTTGTATATTGTTCCTGCTTGATCCTCTCTGCTCTTCCACAGCTCTCTGTGCAGTTAACAGTGGGGCATGGCTGTGAGAGCTTGTGGCCTAATCATCTACAGGAGGCTGCAGTCAGCACCGTCTTCTAAGGTCACTGATGGTATTGAATACCTCCTCCTTCAGACATCCTATGGGACCCATCACTGGACCCCACCCAAAGGTAATGTTTGTTTTGGTCACACACTTCAAGGTCGTTTCTGTTGGGAGTGAGTGAGATTACAGACTGAACTTTGGCTGAATGCTGCTAAGGTCAGGTTTGAGGGGCAGTTAATCAGTTGACAGTTGATTATGCTGTTTGTGCAGCTGAGTGGGGAGTTCTGTGGCTGAAATTCTTTGCAAATTGTGACTGTATAAACTGTATGGGTATGACTGATAGGGGCTGGAGGGGGTCACCCAATCGTGCTCCTCAGATATCTGATGTTTCTGGCAGACATTGAGCAGACAACTGAAATTAGATAGCTAGAGAAATTTTTACCTTCTTGCTGAGGTCTGATCCTCTGCCAGATCCCCATACTGTTACCACTGTACAGTTGGTTGACCCATGTATAATCAGAAGGGTCACAGTTTGCAGCACAACATTAGAAGGCAAGCTGAAATCAGTGATGATTTACTATACAACGCCTTTCTTAGAAGATGCAGGAGTTTCTTTAAGTTCAGGAGATCATTGGTGAAGAGCACATACCTAATGCAGCAGAGATGAGAGGGACAGCTAGGAGAAGTAACCTTATCAGCCATCTTCACCTAAGCCATCCTCGCTCATCAGTGAGGCCCCAAAGGAGAAGACAAGCCTGGTGCCCCAAGACATACAGCAACACCTTGTCTGTAAAGACACATGGGAGAGCCAGTGTTTGGTAGTACGTAGTCACAGCCCTGGTACTCGGAAAAGTGCAGCACAGAAATACATCAGGTTCCTTGTAGATCATCTTATATGCTGTTTTTTACCCTCTGAGATTTCTTCCTGGTAGTTTTTACTTCTTGTTTTGTAAAATGCAGTGCCCTTAAAGCATAGTGCAGGAGCAGTTTGTAAACAGGAATTTGCAAATTGGAAAAAAATCTTGTAACAGTATCAACTATGCTCCCCTATTAAGGGAAAGAACAAAACTTTCCAAACCTCCCCCTTTGTCCACTTCACCAAAAGCCTAAGGGAGTAGAGTTTGCAGCCTACTGGAAAGCTAAAAACGTGCTGAGACATGATTAGTTGTTGTAAGAAGAGAGACCCGTGTGGAAAGGTTTACTGGGAACACAGTAATTCTGGACAAGCGATTGAAATTACTTGTAAGCATTTCAGTAGGGAGTGAAATGACTCGTAGGCATACATCTCACACACTCAAAATCATAGAATCGTAGAATGGTTTGGGTTGGAATGGACCTTTAAAGGTCCATTCAGCAATGAGCAGGGACATTTTCAACTAGATGAGGTTGCTCAGAGCCCCGTCCAACCTAACCTTGAGTGTTTGCAGGGATGGGGCATCTACCACCTCTCTGGGCAACCTGTTCCAGTGTTTCACCACCCTCATGGTGAAAAATGTCTTCTGTCTGGTCTGAATCCAGCCTCTTTTAGTTTAAAACCATTACCTCTTGTCCTGTTGCTACAGGCCCTACTAAAAACTTTGTCCCCATCTTTCTTTTAAACACCTTTTAGGTATTGAAAGGCTGCAGTAAGGCCTCCCTGGAGCCTTGCCTTCTCCAGGCTGAACAACCCCAGCTCTCTCAGCCTTTCCTTATAGGAGAGATGTTCCAGCCCTCTGATCATTTTCGTGGCCCTCCTCTGGACCGCTCCAGCAGGTCCATGTCTTTCCTGTGCTGAGGGTTCCAGAACTGGATGCAGTACTTCAGGTGGGGTCTTACCAGAGCGGAGTAGAGGGGCAGAATCACCTCCCTTGACCTATTGTTTATGGTTTTATAGATCAAAAGTCACATACAAAAGCCACAATCTGATGGCAGGCTTTAATAGTAGCTTGGTACAGATTTGGGGGCCATAAATGGGGAGCATTATATAGTCTCTGCAATATGAGTGATCTTCAAAGGCAGCCTCAGGTTGTGTGATGCAGTAACATAACTTGTACATGGTGCAGACATAGATGTAATGTAGCAGGAGCCAGGGTGAGAAGTTGTAATTGTCTCTCCAAGAGCACGCAAAGGGCAATTTACAGCTACAGCTGTACATTGGTATCTTGAAAGTTCCCAAAGCAGCTGCAACCCTTATGGGATTAAACTGGACTTGCTTGGATCCCTCCACGTGAGCTTCATCAGCCTCATCTCTGTTCTTAGAACTGTGACTTAGCACTAGCCGAGGCTGGTGGGAAGGGGATGCGGGGTTCATTTTCCTCCTCAGCATTTTGGAACCACATTAGTGCGAACGGCTGGGAGGATCTGGAAGCTGTGGTGTGAGGTGCTGCCAGCAGTCCTTTTTCCGCCCAGTAGGTAGACTCTACTGCACAAACTTGGAAACTTATTGAGCTTAGACTTGAGGTTATCATCAGCAGGTTGAGGTGATTGCCTTTCTCTGTGCTGGAGAGCAGGAGGTTGCACTGGTGTCCTTTGAGTTGAAACTGAATCTCAGCCCTCCAGCTTTATTACTACCTCAACTCATTGCACGTTCGGTGACTACGGATCATGATTATCATAAAAAATAGTGGTTATTTACTGTTCATGGTTGTTCTGTGGGCATTTGCTGTGGGTACTGTAAAAGTAATCCAGCTGTGCAAGGCCGAGTGAATTCTGTTTCTCAACTGTTAGTAATAAGTCCCAGCTATGGAAATACATACTTTGTCAAAAAGGAGACAGCTTGACTTGCAGTGCTGAGATTCAGGGGGAAAGTATTTTTACTTAAAGCCTCAGTTTATTTGATCTTAAATATCCGAGACATCAAGTGCAACATCAGATGCTGTTTTCTGCACAGTTGCTGCTTGAAATAGAAGTGTATTTTACATTTGAGATGATGTCACATTGTAAGAGGTGTTTAAGCTTCTGATACGCAGACAAAGAAGTGAGAGAGACCTGTTGGGAAAGCAAAATGAGCTTCCCACATATCCCAGTTCTAGTACTGAAGGGTGGCTTTGAGTACCCGGGCCCCAAGGAAAGATTCATTTCTGTGATGAAATTATGGCTCTTTGCAGCCAGTGACATAGAAACCAGAGTGACACCAGGGGCAAAATAAAGCTTAACTTTTTTTTCCTCTTGAAGCCTCCCAACTCCTACTATGTTGCTTTTTTGAGATCTTGCTTGGCTTGTTCTATTTATATTCTGGTCTGGAGCTTTCATGAGAAAACCAAATCTGACATTTCTCAACAAAAGTACAAACAGCTGGGGATGTGTTATATTTATCCGTTGTTTGTAATGGCACCTCTCATTCTGAGCAACGTAAAATAAATGTGTCCTAGAAGAACTACACAGCTGGTGAAAGGACTGGCTTTTAGGCTTGCTGCGTTTCAGAGGGGAATATGGGTGAGAAATGAAAATACCCCTAACTGCCTAACTGAAACCCACCTTTTAAATGGCATTTGTTGGTGCCCAGACCCGTTGTTTCTGGGCTGTTGGCATGAGTCAGAGTTTTGCAGAATTGAGCCTTAAGCTTCAGTGGGAGGGAAGGGTTGAGAGAGGTCTAAGACTCTTGCAGATGAGCAGTCTCCCCTCTAACTGGATAAAGGAAAAACTTTCATGAGGCACTCAGTCCTCAGTATGATCTAGGTGGAACGTTACGGGTGCAGAGTGCTCCAGGAGAGGAGAGGAAGACTGGGAATAAAGGATGTCTAGTGCTGACAGGCCACTGGGAGTTTCAGAAAATGTGGGATAAACAACAATCCTAAAAGCCACAAGACAAAGACAAATCAAGACATAAGAGTTGGAAAAGCAATCTCTGTTCTCCAAGTTCGATTTGATTCTGTATCAACTACAGTGTACTCTCATCTCTGACTTCCAATGTTTCCTAGTTGTCAACTGGATAAACAAAATCTGAGTTTCCTTCTCAGAGACTTACTTTTCACCTTCTTGGCAGGCCACGTGGACCCAGGAGAGGATGACCTGCAGACAGCCTTCCGGGAAACACAGGAAGAGGCTGGTCTTCAGGCCAGTCAGCTCACCCTCATAGAGGGGTACAAGAAAGAACTGCACTATCCTGTCCGTGGCAAACCTAAGACCGTCATTTACTGGCTGGCAGAAATGAAGGACTGTAACACAGAAATCAAGCTCTCGGAAATGGCTGAAGCTGGAGGATGCTTGCAAATTTGCAGAATATGAGGACATGCAAGCGACGCTGAAAGAAGTGCATCAGTTTCTCTGCTCCAAAGAATAAATGCTTTTGTGAAGGATAAGGGGAATTTTTGAAGAAACATGGCCTGCTTTTTTCTTTTTTTTTAATTTTTATTTTGAACCAGGAGAACAACTACATGGCTGCTGAAATGTAGATTTCTTTTTTAAATCTATACAAATTCACTGAAGATACTTGGAGCTTTTAAAGAGCTTGTGCTTTTGTCTCCCCTAGCTAATGCAAAAAAGCATGGTCTGATTGAACCATGAGTCAGAGATGTCTGAATTGAAACCCAAAGCTAACAAAGACTTCCTCTGTCCCTGTCTCCTTTTCTTTTTCCTTTTTTTTTTTCCCTTGAAGTGCTGAACAACCACAGGTCTCTTTGAAAAATCAAACACTTGATATTCCTTGACTTGCTGATGTAGAACTACAGAGTTGAGAAAATGAGTAGATGGAGATTTTTTTAATAACAAAATGTTTACTGCAGAAGTTGCACCTTGCATTTCAAATGGAGAAGCAGTAGTTCTGTTCCCAGCTCCTCCACTGATACGCTGCGATAACTTGTCAAATCATTTCAGGTCTTGTTTGTTTGTATCATGAATTTATGTGCATCACTAATGTACTGTTATGAAAACATTTTTCATCCAGAGAGTCTTAGTAGATGGTTGACATACAGTATTTAAATGCTAAACTTGAAGTTCTTCTTTTGCCTCTTTCTTTTCGCTCTTTAACAAAGACCTTGGCCATACATTATTCAGGGGGTTGGGAAACGGAAATCTATCTGCCTGATACAGCATTTTCTGCACAGAGTATCTAAGCTAATGTGCGATCTTATATCTGTTCGATAGCATCTGTGTTTCTGTGGCTGCAGCCTGCACCCATGTGTGAGAAGGGCCGTGTGCGCTGCTAGCGCTCTGCTGTAGATGCTCGTGCTGGATGATCGCAGTAACCTGCAGTGGTACTGATGAGCCCGCCGGCATCAGCTTTCCTGTGGACCTCTCTTTTGTCATTAACATCACTGGGAGCTGGGGTTGTTAGCACTCTGTATGATTATGCGTGTTCAGTTAGTAATGGTTCATGGATGTTTTGGTACATAAATACCAAAAAAGCATGACAGCATTATTAACATTTTTAGGTGAGGAATGAGGTTTTCTGAACTCTGGGGGAGAACAAGTTGTCCCTTCTTCCCTACGTCTCCTCTAGCCTTTGCTGCTTAGGCACTTGGACCTCATAAAGCAAGTAAGTGTGGGCTCTACTTCCACTTTGTCTTCCTCCTTGCTGCAGGAGTGAAATGAGGGTCATCAGCATTGCATCAGCCCTGGTGCAATACCAGAGATGCAGCGTAACTGGGCTGAGAAATATGGGCAGCAGTTTAGTATTGTGCCCCTGTGCCCTAGTGAGGCCGCACCTCGAATCCTGTGTTCAGTTTTGGGCCCCTCACTACAAGAAGGACACTGAGGTGCTGGAGCGTGTCCAGAGAAGGGCAACGAAGCTGGGGAAGGGCCTGGAGCACAAGTCTTATGAGGAGTGGCTGAGGGAACTGGGGCTGTTTAGCCTGGAGAAGAGGAGGCTGAGGGGAGACCTCATCGCGCTCTACAACTACCTGAAAGGAGGTTGTAGCGAGGTGGGGGTTGGTCTCTTCTCCCAAATAACTAGTGACGGGACGAGAGGAAATGGCCTCAAGTTGCACCAGGGGAGGTTTAGACTGGTCATTAGGAAAAATTTCTTTACTGAAAGAGTGGTCA
>NW_009235781.1:7046-7307 GCF_000690835.1 Fulmarus glacialis
TGATGGTTGGACTTGATGATCTTGGAGGTCTTTTCCAACCTTAATGATTTTATGATTCTACTCTCCAGTTATGCAGTACTCATCCTTTGGTGCAGCATATATTAATAATATTAGTACCACTGTGACAGTGGTGTCCTACTCATCACTGTGTTATCTTCCTGCAGAGTGATTTATAAAAGCCCCCATATAGTGCATCCTTTTTTGTGTGTGTTTATACACACACACACACACAAAAGGGTGCACTATAAGGGGGCTTTTTAT